>NC_140127.1:41849432-41927560 GCF_964035555.1 Netta rufina
TGACATTCATTCAATATTGATGCCTTCTGAAAGGTATAAAAGTAAGTGAAACTCTAGTGGGCATTTAAATTCTTCACTTTTTTTTTTTTTTTTTTTTTTTCTCTCTCTCTGTATAGCTTTTAAATCCTCTCTTTTCCCTCTGAACTAATGTTGAATCTTCATTTTAGAAAAACATTGTTAATCAACAGTCCTGGCTTTAAGCTCTTTATCCAGAAACCATTTTCTCCATTTTCAGAGTTCTTTGTTTATTGGAATTAAGCTTAACCAAAGCTAGTGATTTTAAGGTGAGAGTTAAAAATAAATAAATAAATAATCAGGATCTACTGGGCACATTATAATCTTTTTTTTTTTTCTTTTTTTTTTTTTTTTTTTTTTCCACAGAACCTTGTATTCTTGTTGAATTTCACCATAACTCAAATTAAGTTTTGTCATCACTTTATCTGTGGGAGTGTGAGAACACAAATGAATGCCAAGAAAAGGTGGCACTGGCTGGTTCTTGTGGCTTCTAGATCTGATGTCATGAGGGCCAACAAAAAAAAAATACTGTTTTTTCCTTTAAGAAGTGCAACTTTTTCTCTAGTATGCATTGTAATTAAGACCAGTAGGCCCTTACAAATATTGTAAATGGAACCTTTGGGGTTTAGCTGTGTTATTTGTATGAGGTATTTGTGAGTATTTTTGTCTAATAACTACTGAAGTTGTCTAATCAATCAGTTTAATTGGCACTGTTTACACTCAAAGGAAAATTCTTCCCTGTATCCCTCCAGGAACAGGAAGTGCTTTTGTTTTCCTTTTTTTTTTTTTTTTTTTTTTTTTCTTTTTCTTTGCTCAGATGTCCTCTTTCCTCCGTTCTTCCTTCTCCTCCTTATCTCAAGTGATCTCTATTGTACCATGGCTTAGGCAAGACAATGGTGATGGATAAGGACCGGTATTTTCATCTGAAGACCCTCAGTTCAGTCTTTTCCACTGCCTTTCATGGGGGCAGGTTTAGATCTAGATAAGATTCAGACTGCCTTGTGGGCCACATGCGTGTTCCAGTGTAGGGGTTTGCCTCCTGTTAGATGTGCCTGGTCAGCTGTTCTCCAGGCCTGCACTGCTAGCTGGATTAAATATTCCCTCTGCCCCTTTATTTGAAGTGTTAGTTTAAGGATGGATTATAGCAGTGTGAGTGGAACAGTTGACTTAACTCACTGCATTATAAGGCTGTGGATGAACAACTATGCACAGGAATGTGCAAGAGCTCATACTTGTATTTTTCTTCATATAACAGACTGAGGAAAGTTTGTTTCTTCTATTTCTTTGTTTCAAATATACTCAGTCTGTAAGAGTTATAATTCATCTCCTACTCTTGCATTTTACAAGCTATTGTTTGTAGTAGTTGGATAATAGAATGAAAATAAAATACTTTCTACAGACTGTATTGTGTATAACAAATGATGTATTCTTCATCTATAGATGGAAAATATCTGAATCTCTTAATCTCTCAATTAAGAACGAGCAGGTGTTTATAAAGAATATATTAAAAAGCTTTTTGCTAGTATGGTTGAATCACATATCTCTTTTGAAGGAAGAGTTTAGATGAAAATATCATTAGGTATTCAGATTTTTTTTTTCAGATAAAGTTTCTTTTAGAGCTAGACGACTTGCAACCCAAGGCATCAGTACTGCTGTGAGCTCCACCTAAGTTCCACTTGTACTGAGTTTAAGAAGCAGACACTGCTGAAACATAATACAAGTGAAATATAAAAATGAATTAAAGGTGACTGTGAAGTATATAGAGAGGTGGACTGCATCAAGGAGATCATATTGCCATTCATACGTGTCCAGAGATGTAACTATCAAATACAGTTAACTTTCATCTCTCACTGGTTTCTTTTCCATCTTATTTTTTTCTTAGCCAAGGCAACAGATGTTTCTCCTGGGAAATAGTATAATGGGTAAAGAATGGTTTGGGAAATAGATTTGGAAGAGCATGTTGCATGTTTGGGAGAGAATGGAAAAATAAAATTTCAGATGGTTAAGTGCTTATTCTACTTGTATTTTTCCAACTGTGAATCATTTAGCATCTCAATTTTGATCTGACAGTCCTTTTTGTGCAACTTCAGTGGCACTTCTGGGTGTGAAAAGAATATATGGGTGACTGTTACTAAGTTATGGAAAACAGATGACTAAAACTTCATGATTTTTGTTCTTTATGGGTTTTGAATAGTGTTGTCTCTTATTTTCTTTGTGATATTTAGAACCACAACTTTTTTTTTTCCCCTTCATTTCTTGCCTTAAAGTATACCTTTATCTGTGTTGTCTGATCTGATTTAAAGTGCAGACAAACTGGGTCATGGGGAAGGTGATTCTTTGTCTTGGTATCTTTGTCACTGAAACAACTTCAGTTAGATATGAACAAGACCTTTCAGACAGCCAATTCGTGTTTACTATCTATCTTTTTTTGTTTGTTTTGTTTTTGTTTTGTATCTGAAATCACACTATTTAGAGTGGTGTGTCTCATTTCAGTGTGTAAATTGATGACTAAGTTGTGTTGATGAATGTTTATTTTGTCTATGAAAAGATCTGACAATGAGATATTCTTGTTGACTGCTTGTTCACAGCATAATGAAAAGTTCGGTGGTTTCCTCCAAATAGTATGTATTGGCAGAACAATCTGAGACGTGGATTTCACACAGCATGTGGGTATAAACTGCCTTGTTTTCTCATTTTAGAGTGTAGAAGATACTTTTTGGTATTTTCATTGCGTATATTTGACAATGTAAATTGCTTTTAAGACTGTCATGCCTTTATAACATGCTGATGTTACCTTAATAGTAGCTGCATTATTTTTTCCACAGAAGCATTTAGCTTACTGGCATTTGTTTTTACTGCTGACATTTTTTTCGGCATCTAATATGTTGCTATGCAATTTCACTAGAAAAATGTTATGTTAAGCTGACTGAAATGTCATTCTGTCTTTATTTCCCTACAGGTTTTATGGGCTTAAATAAGCACCTGAATAAGCTTTTGAAATGTGTCAGATAATGTAATTTCACAAAGTTATTACATGCTTGTTTCAGTTGGCACTTCATGCAGTGAAGTGTTTGTATGGCTGTTTGCCTTTCTGAAGCATTTTAAAAACAGTTCTTAGCTAGAACATAAACATATTTGTAAGAGGTATAATTATTAAGTTACTTTTACCAACTGATTTTGGACCAGAGATGTGTTAGCTCTGGAGTATTTTTCTGATACTGGTTTATGTTTTAGTGATTTACTGTATGAAAAAATTAATGGTGGAAATACTTCATATTTACCCAGTTCTGCAGACAAATGCCCTTCTCATCAGATATCTTATTAATAGTTCTTAAGAAAGCCAATTTTTTGTTTGCCAGGTTTCATTTTTTCCCCTCTCCATCAGCTATTTCTAGAGAAACCTGTTTCCAACCTAAAGAGTACTAGTCACATTTAAATGACGTATGCATGGTGATTTTTAATCTAAAACACATCACAGCGGCCAAACCTTATCCTTATAATATTTCCATTCCTTGATGTCAGTTTTTTTTTTTTTTTTTTTTTTTTTAAATGCATTAGAGGATGCTTAATAAAGCTGCTATATACACTAGCTGAAAATGGGAGAAAAAATCCTACTTTTCCTTACCTAGACTGTTACCAAATAATGTATTTTGAACATGAATTTAAGACTTTGTATAGAGAGATGAAACTGTGGAAATGGGTTGTTTGGGAACTGAATTTTTAAACTTCACTGGATGCAATTCAATCAGGGGAGGGGAAAAAAAAAAAAAGGTAATAGATGAAGTAAGACAATCAAAATTGCAGTACAGATGACTACCCATGTCTGCTGTGAAGAAAGGCTGTGTTTTTCCACATATTGTGCATTTACCTATGACAGTGTATCTTAATGAAAAGATTGCTCATACTGTCAGTTTCATTTCTGTCCATAAAAAATGAACATGCGAATCATGAGTGTATCACTGATGAGACGGCAGGAGTGAAAACCATAATGTAGTAATGAATCACAGCTAATTTTACCATTAAGTGTTCCTCTCCTTGTTGGGAGTTATGCTACAATGGGTATGAGTACTTAACCAAGAGAGGGAAGTTCTTATCTTCCTAGTACAGACATGGATTGCCTATTCAAACCTTGAAACTGCAAGCCTTAAGACAATATCTGTAGTTAAAGGGTACCCAGAATAATAAATCCCATTATAAACATAGGATGATAATTTAGAATAATTTTGCCAAAATAACAATCTGCTCATTAATGTGTCTCAATTTTAAGAAGATTTAAGATTGACAATAGGGAATATTCAGTTCCTGCTTTTTATTATCTGGCCTAGTACATCATTAATTTGCTTTTCTTTGAATGCTACAGATGACTTGCCTTATGTTGTGAAGATGGGGAAAAGCTAGTTTTTGATCATGTGGTCCTCTTTTCTCCGTAGGGGGTTAATTAAGGAAAGGTCCCTCCTTCAGGTTCCTGCTCAGTCAGAAGCTTTCTGCTTTTCTGGTGTTAAAAACTTGTGATGGTGGTCACTTTGTGCACTATAAATCTGGATGATTCTTGGAAAGAGGTGAGATTCTTCTGCTATCCATATTCTTTCATCTTCTGTTAGGACATTGTTTTCAATGGAAACATGCTGAGGGTTGTGTTTGGTGAAGTAGCTCATTCTGTGAGAGTAAAAATATGTTCTTCACTACAGCATGACTTGGAGAGAGCTGAGCTAGGAGAAACTTGGTTCCTTAATTTGTATGTGCTTTGTTATTTACCTTAGTAAATTTCCAGATATCCTAAATTTTGCTTCTCTTCAGTATTCCAATAAAACAGCTGTTACAACCTTTGTGTCAGAAGGCCCCTAACAATCTTTCTGTGGCTCTTCACCATGAGATACTGAAGAGAAATGTGTCTTTCTTCCCATAACAATCCTGATGAAGGGAGGCAATAAACATTCTTCTGTTATTTGGAAGGTCTCGCATTCTGCTGCTTCATGTAAAACAAAAAGGAAATTGTCTCTTCACTGCTTATATTTGTTCCAAGCATTTATCAAGTAGCCTTCTAATTTTTTATTAAAGTTTGTTATAGAGATGTCTGCTAAAAGATTCTCAGCACTTAAGAAAAAAACCTCAGTGTATTGAGACACATTTATTTTGTTTTTACTAGAAATTAATGAAATACAATGTGTTATGTTTGAATAGATTTAAGTTTTAAAGTACAAATATACATTTTTGAAATATGTTTACAGTTATTAGATGAGCCTGGAGGGGCTTCAGGATGGCTGAGGCCTCACAGCATGACTGAAATATAATTGACATTGGTACCAAAAAATGGTAAAACCGTGAGTGTTAAAGCTGGAATCCCTGGGTGAGCTCAGGCCTTAATCTCCAAGACAGAGTTTGAGTGCCTGTTCTTGTATCTGTTAACACTGGGTTTCTCCTTCAGACAAACGGTACATTTCAAAAGGTGTTATGTTGAACCAGTGTGAATGACTCATATAGAAGTATGGCCTCTCTTGCATTAAACTAGTGAACTAGACTTCTCTTAGGTACTTTGCCTCTGAATGAGTCCCTCATACTAAAAGTTTTGCAGAATAAAACAAGAGATTAGTCTGAGTTACAGAATAGGTGCTTAAAAACTCTTCCAGAACTGAAACTCTTTGGAACTGTGGGAGACTAGTGAGGAGCTTTTAAAGAGCAGACTGGGTTCATTTAAAAAGCAAAGATTAGGGCCTGCACTTAGAACACAAAGACACCCGCATGCACAGCCTCCACACCCCTGATTCATTCTTGTTGGCAAGTATCTCTCAGTTTCATTAGAGACTAAAATACAAGTAGGAAAGGTTCAAGCCTCTGGGCCTTGCTATCCTAGAAGCACCAGAGAAGCGGATAGATTTACTGGCCTTTACACAACAAGAAAGACAGAATGCTTCATTTATGCATAGACCCAATAGAACTGAATAACTGAAAATGGCACATTTTTCCACTACCTACAACGGGATAAATTTTGGGGCTGGAGACTGGTGCCAAATATTTTTCTGCACTTGATGCATCAGCAGGGATCTGGCTGGTGCCCTTACAAAAACAGAGCACGTGTTTGCACACATTCAACATCCATTCCCCTCTGAGGCACAGTTTCCTCAAACTGCCATTTAGGTTGTGTTTGGCACCTGAGGTGTTTCACAGGAAAATACAACACGTTCTTGATGACATACTAGGGGGAGAATATTGGAGTCAGCATACATGAAGTTTTGATCCTGGGAAATACAGTAGGTAAAATTGTGAACAGGGTTTTACCATAGCTGAGAACCTACACCTACCTCACAGGATGAGTAATGTGAGGTGTGCAGTACCCATAAAAATCAAGCCCCATTGGCCACGAAAACTTCTTACTTTATGCTGTAGTTTTGTCACATTACTTCTGCCATTTTCTTTACTAATGAGATATCTGAAAACAGTTAAAAGCAATAAATTATGCTTTTGTAATTACTTTTTTTTTTTTTTTTTCCTCCTGTGGACACAGGGAATTAGCATACATAAAAATCATAAAAATATTCAGATGTTCATGACTTTGAAAATGTTTGTCCTTCCATTTTTCGTTTCTCTCTGTTAGGTCTCTAGTGGCTCAATCCAGTCTTTCTTAACCCTCTCTTCACAGCCTTGTTAAGATCTAATTGTTTTGGCATGTCAACATCTACAGCGTTCCAATATTTTCATCACATTCTTGATTTTAAACATCTATTGTTCCTTTTAGTTGGTCATTAGCAGTTTATTAAGCAGAAGGATCTATGTGGTCTTTTGGAACGCTCATCTTTATTTATCATATTTATTTATTTTTGACAATCATTTTAATGTCAAAAACTGCCAGTTTGTGAAATTTTACCCCTGAGTTTCTTGGCTCCAGTGTAAAATTTCTGGTCAAACCCAGAATCTGACATTACTGTCCAATTATGGTATTCAGTAGACACACATTTGAGTTCCCAATCATTGATTTAGGTATGTAAAAGTTGAAATGTAGCTATAGAACAAACTGCAGTAAAAGCATGTAGACTTGTCATTAGGGCTTTCTGTTACATCCTTGAGAGACTGAGAACTTGAGCTTGTGTCTAAGCACTGCTCTGCCTGTGCTATCGGGACTAACTGTCTTTGGTGCTCTGATTAGAGTTAGGGACTATTGCTTTTATGTAACACCCAAGGGAGCTTGCTTATATGACTGGAAGACTAGTTTCAAGTCTCTGAAGGTGGTTCAAACAAGATAACAGCTTCCCATACACATTATATAAATTAGAATTTACATGCAGATAGTTAAGGGCAGTCTGTCTTTAAAATACATCTCTTCCTACACAACATATTGCTTCTAATTCATGTATCCCATAGATAATTTTTTATTGTGTGAAATGCTCAGCTTTATTAGTATTACATTTGTCTTTCGGTTCAAGTGTATGATTTGTCAGAACAACTTACACATTGATATGCAAAGTTAGTCTTTTTATTTTGAAGTGGAATAGCTCTTAATAAAGTTAGAATTATAGTCTAAGGTATACAGGAAGAAATATGTGGGGAAATGCTTCTTGAACATACCTCCACACTGTTGACTGATCTGCTAAAATAGTCTTGTAATCATCACACCAGGTTAATAAAGGTTGTGCAGCTTTTAGGGTAGTGAAAGGAAAAATAAATCAAGATTTTGAGTTGCATTTCTGTGATGTCTGGCATAACACTTACCAGAAAACATTGGAGAACTGTGTAACTTTCTCAGGATGACAGTTGATCAAGGCAGCAGCCATTTTAACTGCCTCCCACACAGCTTTACCCTCAGCAGCTCAGTCAGATTCAGATGATAACTTGTCAGTGATTCTTGGCAAGGCCGAGAATCAACTCAAAAGCTGATCTGTGGTTAATAAGGCCAAGTTCATTGGGATAACACTAGAATTTAGCCTTTTTTTTTTTTTTTTTTTTTTTTTTTTTTTTTTTTTTCTCCCCAAGCTTTCAGAAAGTTTGTTGTTTGACAACATATAAGATTGTGAGTCCTGATTTCCATTGTTACTGGAGTCAGACAAAAGCTCTCCTTGCTGTGGAGCAAGTCCTTCATGTTCAACTATTTCAGGGTACTTTTTTTTTTTTTATTGGTTAAAACTAAAAGAACTGGGGGGAGGACTTGGAGAAGCTGAATTCATTGTTTATTTTTAAGCCACCCATCGTAAGAGAATTTCATGTTGAATGAATAAGAATTTCAACAGTGTTCATGTTTCATGTTCAGTGTTAAATAACAGTTTGAAGTCTGAACCTTAGCTAAATTATCCTCTGAGACCAAGCTGAAGGATATTTCCTTATGCTCTAGCATGTTTAATTAAAAAAAATCTATCAAGTTCCTTCTTCAAGGAAGCAATGCAGGTGCTGAATGAATAAAGTTAAGCTTCTGCTGTCTGATGACTACCTGATTTCAGAAACTGGTAACTGGTGATCATAGCATAGTTTAAATATTATAACATGAAAGTATAGCAATAAATATAGTTTAGACCAGTTATCTGGAGTACTTGTTCTGTTTGACACTGTTTTGCTATCTGTGATGCCATCCATTGAGAACTTTATCTGCTGAACACATCAAAGAAAGCTCTGATATATGAATTCTTATAAATCACATTGTAAGGCTTTACATGTACAACATGTTGATTGTCTATCGTGCTTACTTGTGTTGAGGTCTAGTGTGGTCTCTACCAGGTCTTTTAAAAGGAGGAACCTAGAAAGATGGAAAATATGGTTGTTTATGTACTCTTCTCTATTATAGGATAATCATTTATTGAAAATGTTACCTGAAGATAACTGCACTTCATTGGTTGTGGATTTGGGGGGAAGTTGAACTGATCAGTAGAGAAAGAAGCACCTCTTGCTTTTGTAAGGTTGCCTTTGTTCTTCCATCTATACCACAAAACATATGATTTATTCTTTAGAATTGATCAGGCTGTTTAAAGAATACAATACTTAGAGTAATCATCCTCTTCTTCAGTAATGTAAGTTTCTCAAATGAGGTTTAGTGAAATCATCAAGGTCCCTTTACCAATATCCTAAAACATTAATTCTCTTTTCTTGTAGTACATGTCTATCCCACTGCATGGATGCGTAGACCTTGAGGAGGGGCCGAGATGCAGAATTCCATCTTGCTTTTAATGTGCAAATCTTTGGGGCATTGTTTGGACACCTAATAAGTGATAACCTCTTCCTGCAACTCCCTGAGAATCTTGAAATCTTGTATTGACTTTGCCAAGGAATGAAAACTTACTTTGTAGACACCTCAGGTTTGCTATTATAAGGGAGTCATTGTTTTATTATTTTGACTAGCACAGCACAGATTACAGACAAAAATAGAAATAGTGAAGTACCTGCCAAAGCTCCTTGTTGAAACGGCTCCTTTTAATGCAAATATTTAGTTGGATATAAAAACATAGCTTGACTAGGTAGCAAATCGGTAAAAAAAAAAAATAAAAAAATCTGGAAAATAAATGGAAATCCTTGAGATCAGTATCAGTCTCAAGTAGTGTGGATACCATCAATTTTACTGAATAGTGGGAGTCTTAGAACCTCAAAGAGGAAAAAAGCTTAATTACAGCGGAAATAAACCAGTTCAGGAAAAAAATCATAAAAGTGCTGTGAGTTAGGTCTGATCAAAAACACACTGATGAGAACACTGGCAAAAGAAAAGACAGAGAAAGATTTATTGTGTCTATCAAGAAATGAGTTGTGTTCTGAAACACTTATGTTTCCATGGACTGAGAATTACTGGAATAAAACATTTACTTAGAAACAGAGTGAACATGCAGCCATTATGCTGATTATGACATGTTTGTAGAGAAAGGAAAAAGGAAATGTTTTGCAGGCAAGGATGGGTTATTGGACTGGAATACATGATTGATTTTTTATTTTACTACTGTAGGATGGATTTCACAGAGTAACCACATAGTGCCAAACACGACATTATTGACTGCCAGTACAAAAATCAGTAGAGGAGGATGTATCTTGCTTGAATTTAACCTTTTGAGTCAGTTATAGGTATGTACAGAGTTGGAAAAGTTCACTGTCAGAAGGTGCTTTTCTCCCAGTGCTCTCTGCAGGGACTGCCCACACAGCTAGTTTATTCCAGATGCCAACATCTTGGGCAGACAAATGGAGTGGAGTTCTGTTCACTGGATTAACGAAATTTAATCATTGCAAAATTTGAGAGGAGGTGTTTTTTTTTTTTTTTCTTCCTTCTCCCACTTGAACTTTTTATTTATTTATTTATTATTGCCCCATGCTGTTCTTCCAATTTTGGAACTGAAAAAAATTAAGAGTAAGTTATTAAAATCAGTTTTCTCAGAGCTTAGTACCATCTAATTGACAGAAATAGGGTGTTCAAATGTTAATGTTTGAGAGATTTAAGAGTTTGGCTAAATTGGCTGCCTTGCTGATGATCATTTTCAAAGAGCTCTTCAGTTAATGAAATGATATAAATAAAAAGGAGAAGTCTTGAGAAGCAAAAGGATAAGTTTGTTGCAAATATGGTTATTGGTCTGTGAACAATCCGAATATACATTTTCATCTGTTTTCTGAAGTAAACTGGTCAACAGATAATAAATCTGTCTTAGGGGTCCTACTAACAGGTAGAATTGGCAAAGTTATTGATAATAAGAAAAGACAAGTGGACAGGCTGGGTGCATAGTACAAATAAGCTAGGAGGGTAAGAATAAAAATTGGTCTTTGCAAAAAGAGAAAACTGTAATTATAAAAGAACAGTTATTGCCAAGTAGCCTGAAAGAAAACAATATAGTAGCGAAACATGTCAGAGCAAAATATTACTTGGAGACTGATTCAGAGCCCTTTGAATTATATTTTAAAAAAACAAGCCCTTGACTTGAGTGGTCTTTTTATCTGACCTAACTGTAGAAGGTAGAAATAATTAATGTTTTGGTCAAATTTAAAATTGTTAAAAAAAAAAAAAAAAAAAAAAAAAAAGTTATCAAATGCAGGGTGAAACATGGAACAAAACTCTGTTTTATGGTCACTGGATTCACAGATGGGGTATTTTTGTCTTCTGAGATTTTCTTATTTCCTTATTATCTCAATATACTCAGACTTAACCAAAAAAGCACCCAATTTTTTATTGCTTCCTTCAAATAATCTTTGCTTTGCCTTACTATCACAAGAACAACACAAGACAAACATAAAGAAAAAAGCCAAGAACATGAACTGTACAAAACATTTATAGGAAACATATAGGAAATCAGCTTTGATGTTGCTAATAAAAGAGCATGTGGAAAATCGAGCAATAGCATTGCAAAAATATTACACATATAAATCGTTAAAAAACAAACAAAGCCAGATGCAGCTGATCCGTTTTCAGCTTTGTCTAATGTGTGAGGCAGGTGCTTTCTGTGCATGAACACTGTCTCTCCTTTTGTCTAATATGGAATAGGACAGAAGCTTTGTCTGCATAATTACTGTTTTGTACAAAACAAAACCAAACAAAAGCAGCACAGAGTACGAAGCAGGAGAGGGCACATAACCTTGCATCAGCATCTGTGGGATGGGTCTTGTGTCTACCTTGTCTCATGGATGTGAGGTGACACCATGGTCCTGGGAATTGGGAAGTGTGCCTGGTTAACATGGTGTAGACGTAGTTGCAATGTATTACTGAAAGATGTTGAGGTATTATGTTGATGAGTCTTTTAGAAAATAAATAAAACCCCAGAACAGCTGAAGGAAAATGTTTGTTAATTCTGCCTAGTTAATTATTTAAATGTTTTGGGTTTACCTAATTTTGTCTGATAAATTACCTCTAATTTCTCACAACGATCACCGTGGGGAGAGAATGTCAGGTGAGTTCTAAGTTTTCATGTTACCTGTTTGCATTTATTTTAAAAAAAGCTGATATTACTAAAAATTGTAAGATTTCTAGATTTTGGCTTAAGTCTTGGAAATAATTTAATTTGTTCTGATTTTTCCAGCCTAAAAGAGAGATCTGCTGTATTTAAGTCTGTAACCTTGTATGAAAATGATAATAAAAGATCAGATTTCAGTTACTTTTCAAAGTAAAAATATGAATGAAAGTAGGTGAAATTTGTTTAACAATGTGACTGTATTAACATATGATAAGTATCTTAAAAATATATATATTTTCCTACTTATTAACTCATGTAATTAGATGTTAGACCGCTCTTGGAAAAAATAGCTATGGGAGTAAAGGAATGGTACTCAGTACAGATAGTATAAGGCAATGGTTGTGGTGCAAAGATGCCAGAGAATGTAATAAAAAATATCTGTTGTGATCTAAATTTAGTATTATCAGAATCTGGGGAAAATTATGTCTGAGAAGTCATTAGGGCAAGAACAAAGTCTAGTGCTGCAGAGAAAATAGCTGATGCCAAGCTAAAGGCATCTTTATTTACAGATGATTCAGATCTGAATAGTAGTTCAGAAAATTGCTCACTAAAAATGGAAACCATCATCATATTAAACTTCACATGGAAGTGAGAAAACAGGAAACATGGGTCCCAGTACTGTGGAAGCAGCCCATGTGCATTGGCCTGTGTGTGTGTGTGTGTGTGTGTGTGTGAGAGAGAGAGAGAGAGAGAGAGAGAGAGATACAGCTCTGAATGTCACAACTTTGTCCAGAAGTCAGAATTTGAACTGGTTTTAGATCCAAGGTTTTCATCTGTCTTTGCTTGCTATAATGCATTTATCCAAATCCCAGGTTCAGATGCTCTCAAGGTTGTTGTTGCAGCAGCAGTCCTGCATTTCTTTTTTCCCAGGCCTGTAGGTGATGTTTAAGTTCTCTGTTGCTTTATGACTATTGTGTTGAGCTAAGTGAAGTCTGGATATTTTATAAATTATGGTGAAATTATTTCAAAGAAAAATAAAATTCTCAGTATTTCAGATGTTTTTTCAGAAATACTTTGGTCATAAACATTACACCATACAATCTGTGGGTTGAATATCTGGATGTACCTTCCATTTAAAATTATTATCTTAAAATGACGTGAAATAAATGACTTGTTAGTGTTAGGTCAGAGGTTGGACTCGGTGATCTTGGAGGTCTCTTCCAACCTAGACAATTCTGTGATTCTGTGATTGATAGATTTCAGTGTAGGTATGTTCAGAACGGGGCCAGAGCTGTGCAGAAATTGAAGTCACAGACATCACAACTATGTCTGTACTTTCTGTGTTGAATATTAAGTGGCTTCAGAATTGTTTGAATTCATCCCTTTTGGGAACTACATTTTTTTGGATGAGAAAGTTACAGAAAGAGAAACTGTGATTAACAGAAAAGCTTAAAGGTAGCCCTATAAAGGGGATGAGAAATCACAACTCTCAGTTTTGGAAAGTGAAGCTTTCTTTGGAAAGCAAAAGACAACACTAAACTAATATTTTTTCTTTTCTTTAATGTCTTTTTATGTTTGTAGTTTGTACATAATATGTAATTTAGTAAGTTTTGTAGTCAGTCAAAACCACAGACATTTCCCTTATTTCCATGCAGGTTTCTCTAGGCTTATAAAAATGTTTAGTTGTTTTCCTTCCATCTAATATTCCTTATTTATGGCTCACATAAGAAAGTCACTGGGGAATTGGACCATGGTTTTTATTTTCTGGCTGTTGTCACTGTTGGTGTATGAAAATGTGAAACATCTTGAATTTGTAAGCTAAGGTAATTGTGCAGGAATCTTGATAATGAAATCTTGTTTTGACTAGGAAGCAATATGGTATGTAATTTATCATCTTAGAATCAAGAGCATGCTTCAGAAAGGAGTAATTATTCACCTAGGAAGCACTTTTAAGAGTCATCTCTTTGTTTTAAGTAGTATCTCTTGACAAAAGAACAAGTTATAACTGGTTTGATGTTTTGCTACTTTCTAAGTATGATACTCTGAGCAAAGCCTGAGTTTTGTAGCTCAACAGAACAGTTGTGTGCTTCATGCTTGGAACCATTTGAGCATCCTTTTTCTCTCCTGGAAATCTAAGGCTGGGGAGAGAAACCATTAATGTAGTTGCTGAACCTGCCATCGCTGCAGTTTCTCCTTTCCCGCTTCTTAGGTAGGTCTCTTCTAGATGGATTTGTGACTTCTGAGAGATAAAAGTGCATAGGCAACTGGGACTAGAGAAACCATAAGTTGTGTGGGAAGCGAGTTTTGGACTTTTAAATTAGAAATGAGGAAGTTCACTTCATAGGTAGTGGTCACCAGCTGGCATATGGCTACATATGATGTTGTCTAGTGTTTCATATTGGTTTTTGTTGTCTTCAATCAGGCCTTCACATCTATTATCTATTGCTATCTATGACCTGAGACAATTGCTGGAGAGAAAATATAGCAATCACCGAAGTTGCTGTGATGCTGCTCATAATTAAAAGGGATTGCTTAAACTGATCTGTTTCCTGAGAACCATGAATTTGTAGGTAGTCTAAGCTAATTGGAAAGTGAATAATGTTTATGTATTATTTGTTACAGACAGTGCATCATGATTTGTACAAATATGTGAGATGAGCTATAGACTACTTCTAATAAGTGCTCAGTGAGGCTTCCACAGAGTAATGGTATTGTCAGAAAAAAGAAATAAAATAGTTTCCTTCAAAACTATCCAGTAAAAATCTCATTTTTATACATGGGGTTTTTTGAAGTTGTCAAAATAATTGGAGAGCTGAAGATGTTTCCATTGTGCTCTTGTGGGAATGAGAACTGATTTTTGTTGCAGTTTCTTACACTTAGAATTTGGTGTTTTGGATTTTTTTTTTTTTAATACTTTATTACTTTACAATATGTAGATTCTTCAAGCTTTAGAGCAGTTTCATAAATAAGATTTTATTACTTTTCCTCAATTTTATGCTAAGCCTTAGTGAATATCAGTTTTTAAAGGAATTATTGGAGAACTGATCGAAGAACTGTTAAAAACCAGGACAATACACTAGTGCTAGCTTTTACCTATGTCTGTTTTACCATATGCAAAGAGGTAAACATACCAACCATTCACCAGAGGTAAACATACCAACATTTAAATTACACTTACATTTTCAGGTGATTTATTTGGAAAGCTGCACTAAAACACCTGTACTGCAAAGTCACATTTGTAAGGTGGTGTATGTGAGAAGAAGTAGGAAGCCTACAGATACTTATTAGCAGAATATTTCTATATCTCTTAACATTTTTGAGGGCATAAACAGATTAAAAACCCTTTTAACGCAAGAGGGATCATATATGTTCTTTATATTCTCTAAATTCTTATCCAAATTCTAGCAAAGAAAGAAATACTATGTGAGGATACAAAAGGTGAAATCTGATGAGACCTTTTACAACTCAACTGCAAGACACCTGTGATATGGGTGGTTCTTAAAGTCTGCTTCTTTTTTACTTTACTTTGACTGTAATACTATATCAAACAGCAGTATCCTGAATGGCTCAGAGCAGGCAGGGAAAATAGTCCTGCAGTAAGTGGGCTGTTCTGGCACTTGGGAGAGCAAGTTCAGGTCTTCTAGTTTGCCACTTCGTGCCTGAAAGGCCATCTGGTACTAATCCTCTTTTATCCTGCACCAAGGAAGGGGAGAGGATTATTTGCATATGCCAAATAAAAATTAAAGCTGGCCAAAATTCAGAATTTATATAGCATGCATTTCTGGTTGAACTGGGGCGACACTTTTTTTTTTTTTTTTTTTTTTTTTCCTATCCTTTTTACATTTTATTTTTATTTTTTTCACAATTTCCCACAAGCTGGGCATGGAGAAGTGACTACTTTTGTAAGTAAATGCAAAAACTGTCATCACATCTACAGCACCTACTAGCAGTTGGGTTTCACTCAACAGCTGGGGCTACAGGGGTCAATGGGCAGCGCTGAGACACGGCAGCCTCCAGGGGTGGCCTTCCAAGGGCCTCTTCTCTGGCAGTCTAGGCTTATAGAGACAGTGGTCATCATTAGGACCCTGTTCAGTAAAGACCTCTGCTCTAGCCATTAATTTCAGCTCACAAACATTTATTTATTTATTTATTTTGTTATCAAACAAATGGGAGTTTTCCCTTAAAATTAATTAGATAAATAAATGAATAGAAACTCCTAACTGGCTCTTAGTAAAATTTGTAAGTGACCACAGTAATGAGATCATATGAACAGCTAGATACGTTGACATGTCAAAGCTATGTATTGATTCTAGTTGAAGAATTTTAAAGTATAACTGATTCCTTATATCCACACAGGTATAACTTTTCCTATTGAGATGGACAATGACAGTAACAATTACACTCAGACTTTTTTGTTAATCTCTGTATTAATATTTTAAAACTTGGAAAAGGACAGAAAAGACCTTTTCATGTGGGACACTGAAAACAAAAGATAAAATTATTAAACTAGTATTAGCAGATTCAGAGCTATGAACAAGTTAAATAACTTGAGAAAGTATTCACAAGAGCCACTATAACGTCCTCTCTGTGCAGTTATCTCCTCTGATTCTTATGTAGGTTCCACAAAAATCCCATTGATATTCTTCTCCCCGGGCAGATTTTCACAAGATCAGAATTAACAGGCTGCAGATTTAAAACAAAGTGAACCATGTATTTCTCCAAACAGTGAGAAATTTAAACTGCAATTAAAAAAAAAATCATGAAAGAAAATCTCACTCAGAGCTATTAAAAACAGAATTACATGAATTTCAGGAAGTCTGAGAATCACAGGTTGCTGGGGCTGTGAAGATATCAAGAAGGTACCACTCTGCTTCTTCTTACTCTCTTCTCCTTGTATTTGCTGTTAGCCAGTGATGAGGAATGGAGACAACTTCCAACTGGCAGTATATGACCATTCTTATACTGTCAAATACCATGTTAATTTTACTTCTGAGCTCTCAGTAAGTAATTACTGGTCTTGTGAATAACTAAAATTGTTACTTTCTAAAGATACTGTTTTAGATATTCCTATTTTCTTCTGTTGAGTAGTCGGATTTTTGGAATTATAATTGATTTGCATATATGATCAAGGCAAAAATAATACTTAGTAGAGTTGAACTTTTTTATTTTTGTTTGTTTAACATAGTCATGTTTTCATTTTATTTGTGTTCTTTTTCTCTGACAGTACTTGTGTGTTGAATACCTAGACTTTAGAATTGGTTTTGCCTAATTCCTAGGTCTGGTGTAAATGAGAATCTATGAATTTTTTGCCTGAACAGTGATCAGAGAATTCTTTGTTACTGGAGACTTCCACATTTTTAGGTTGAGCTTTAAGGGTATCAATTAGAAATCGGTGTTGTTTATTGTACTATAATGTCAACATACTTGGTCTACTATGAATTGATACCAAGACAGAATGCTGTATTTGTAAGAGCATAGAATTACTGAAGATTTGGCATAAGAAAGAACCTATGCAACACTCTTTTCCCAATAGAGTACTAAAACCAAGAGTATTAAAGGGATAAAAGATCTAATGTATTTTATTATTTTAGAGGAAGCCCAGTTTTCTTTTTTTTTTTTTTTTTTTTTTCCCTTGGGTCAGAAGACAATGAAACCTTTGGATAACCAATACAGGAACAGCTCTGGCAGAAATTTAGATATACAGATTATGTATAGCTGTTTGAGCAGTGGCCCACACCAGTCTACATCATCAGACAGGTTATGACTCCTTGAATGTCATGAAAGACTCTTGAAGAAGGTAGCATGAGGCGAAGAAAAGACTTAGTCTTTTTGCAGCATTTTGCATGTACAATAATTGATCATTTTTCACGAAACTCCTGAAATGCATACTCCATTTTTATTTTATTTTTTTGTAAAACTTTCATTAGTTATGGCATGAAGCTATGCTTTGTTTTTCATTTGAGTGACATCATGAAAAGTTTGAAAAATACTATGTTATATCTTACAGATACTTATTAATTTCAAAAGATCTTACCTGTTTCTGGAAAATACTTTGCCAAATTGTCTGCAACTGTATTCATTAATAAGGTGTTGGGGAATGTTTGATGATCTGGCTCATTCATGGCCTCTGTGTTTGATTGGCTCAGCATTTGTACCTGGGCAAGTGAATACTAGAGCGGTATTTGTCTGTATTATCTGTAGGAAAAACTCTTACACTAGTCCTTCTTTGTGGAGGCCCTCCAAAGCTGTGGTTCACATAAAACTCAGAGCTTTTAGTGATGAAATGGAGACAGAGAGATTTTCTTCTGACAATACAGACCCATCGTAGTATTATATTTGCTGCTAAGGATCAAAATAGCTTCAGGTCTCAGTGTTATCCTGTCCTGGGTGTTATGGTGCATCAAATGTGAGAGGTTATGAAGTACACCTCTGTCTTAGCTTTTCCATAGCATTTTTTTTCCAAACAAAAAGTCACTGCTCCAAGAGGTCCTCTTTCCCTCACTTTCTATGCTGCATTCCAGCTATTAAGATGCAGGCACCGAGGTCCAAATTCTCCTCTTGGGAGGTGAGTTTGTCAAGTTTGTGCTTGGAATTGCATAGGTGGAAGTCATTTGAACTACTGACAGAAAGATCTAACCTGTCATCTTCCTGTAATTACTGACAGTAAAAAGTTAATGAAATCTGTGCAAGGCACTTGGTCATAGTGGTAGGTGTAATGAATGTATGGATAAGCAGGATTAAATCCAGGCAAGTTTTGAGGGGGAAATTTAAAAAAGTCTTTAACAGTTTTGCATTAGTCCTTGCCAGAAACCATCCACAGGGCTGTAGTAAAACTTCTTTCTATCTTTGTTTAACATGAATATTAAAGACATGCACTGTAGACCTTCGCTAAGTTTATTTCTGAAGAGGCTGTTTTGGCTCTCATTTGTTAAATAACTTGCAGACTAACAGTCAGTTAAGAGGTTTGCCTGGAGGAACTGGTGCTTTATAGCTGTCTTGTCCTGGATGGGCATGAATTCTGCAAATGTAAAATGGTCTACTTATTTTACTCCAGGGTTGAATTGGTCTCTTCTGTTAAAGACCAATAACAGACCTCATTGCAGCCTTTCAATAGTTAAAGAGGGATTATAAAAAAGATGGAGAGTGACTTTTTACGTTGGCAGATAGTGCTAAGACAAGGGGCAATAGTTTTAGACTGAAAGAGGGGAGAGTTAGATTAGATGTTAGGAGGAAATTTTTCACTCAGAGGGTGATGAGGCACTGGCACAGACTGCCCAGAGAAGCTGTGGATGCCCCATCCCTGGAGGTGTTCAAGGCCAGGTTGGATGGGGATTTGGGCAACCTGGTCTGGTGGAAGCTGTCCCTGCCCATGGCAGGGGGTTGAAACTGTGTGGGATTTAAGGGCCCTTCCAAGCGAAATCATTTTGTGAGCTACTGCTAAGGCTACTGTTAAGGTTTGGAGGTGATTGTTAATGAGTGGCTTCCCAGATGCTCCTCTAAATCCCTGCATTGCAGATGGCCTGCACAGGGTAGTTGAAGGCACAGCTCCGTAATTCTTCAATTCTTCATATGACCGATGTTGGGTAAGCAATGTAAGCATTCCAAACTACAACAGAAAACGGGAAAAAAAAAAAAAAAAAAAAAGTGCAACAAATATTTATACTATCAAGTGAAAATGTTGATTTTCCTGACTGGAAGAACTTGCAGGGTGCCAAACACTAACTATTAGTGAACAGGATTAGAAAAATGCTTGAGTTAGTGTGTTTTCTATAAAAGTTACATTCCTAAAATAGATGAATCCTCTCTCTTGTTCATGCTTTTCTCATTGCTGTTAAAGTACACACTGTTTTGCTTTAACACCTGACACTGCCTTTCATGCATTGCTTGCAGTCCCAGTAGAGCTGAAAAAAACCCCAGCCCCCTTGTCCAAGAATTTTGCTTATTCCTCATTTCCTTCTTCAAATTTGATTAGACCCAAACAGTCTGAAACTTTGAAAAGAAAACAGCAACTTATTTTGAGAAGGAGTGGAATACTTGCCCCCTTTTTACCTTGTCTGCCATCCAGGTTTCCCTTGCCAGACTATCTCAGTTGATGCTGGCTGCCCATCACAGTCAGTAAAACCATCTGTGACTGTATGTTCAGCCAACATTCAGTCACCTCATGTTAGCTGGCAGGTAGAGTGTTTCTGCCCTGGTGGCCATTTCATATGTTTTCTGTACATGCCACCTGCATGTGTGCTTTAGGTATTGCTCTCATCTGTGGCCCAGCAGTCAAGGGTTGGCTTGCTAAGTGACTTTAAGTCTTCCTTTTCCAACCAACCATATTTTCCTCCTGCTGTGAGGTTAGGGACTCAGTTCCTGCTGAGTTCAAGGGAGTTGGAGTGGAAAGGTGCTTTTACAGCACATTTGTGACTCTCCATATTTTTGGACTGGCTAGGAACCTACATAGATATGGATTTAGGTTAGGTTTAAAGGTTTTCGTAGTTTATGCTAAGCTATACCTTTTTCCAAGGAGTTGCCAGAGAGGCAGGAGATCCATCCCTATTCCTGAGCATCTGCAGTCTTCTGGGGTGCCACCATGTTCTGGAACTAGTGTGTGCGTTGAGGGTGGGAAGCAGGAGGGATGTATATGGTGCCTATCTTTCTGATTACAGAAATTTGCATGCCCCTTGGGCTGTGGGTACTGCCTGAATACCTCTGAGTCTCACACAGAATGAAACTCACATGATTGACTTTTGCCTCATTTCCTGACGTTACATGTGCATTTAATTCATTTCTAATGCCAAGGAGCACAGGCAAGCTAGATATGTTGTACTTAGATAAGCTAGCTGTGCACTCAGAAGAGCCCTGCTAGGCAGCAGCCTTCCTTTATAAAGCCTCGTATCTCTCTTTTTGCAGGGCTGCACCTTTTCATGGCTTTCTCCCTTCACATCTCACAGGCACATCTTAAGGCCTCATTCTTTGGGAGGGAAAAAATCTTCATGATATGCTGCGAAGATAAACAAGTATCTGGAATTGTGATAGGCATGTATTTGCCTATAGAAAGTCCTTTTTGGGTGCTTTAAAACAGCTACATCCCCCCCACCCATTAGAACTGGGAAATTGGGATAAAGAAGATCAAATACGAAAGGCCTGGGCTGTTTTGTACTACTCTATTAATTGATTGATACCTGTCTGGCATATTTCTCTGGCAAGGAGACAAGTGTTAAATGTAGAGCTTAGGGATATGGTTTAGTGGGGACCATTAGTGTTAGGTCAGAGTTTGGACTCAATGATCTTGAGGTCTCTTCCAACCTAGAAATTCTGTGATTCTGTGATTCTGTGTTTCCCCTGACACTTCCCTATAGGCATGAGAAAATCAGCTAAATCTGGCCAAAGGGGCACACTGACATTTTTGAAATTCACCTGTTTTCCCTGTCCATATGGAAACTATCAGCCAAAGCAAATCCTAGAGCCCAACATGTTTTGTAGTATTGAAGCTTCTTCATTTTATTCTGCGCATTTTTGGCCTGTACCAAATAGACCTGAGGACAGGAAGACCCACAGCAAGTTTAGCATAATCTTAGCACCATTTATATTCTTCGGTTGTACTGTGATATATCATTATGTTCCAAAAGCTCTTTCAGACTTAAAGAAACAAAATAAAATCCATTCCTCTTTAAAATAATTAGGTTTTGCTCACTTACTACTTGTCACCATCAAGTAATCCTCAAGCTGCTTCTAGCCTTCCAAAAGAAACAAGAACTAACCAGCTGTGAATTTCTAATGTAGAAGGCAAGTTGACTTTTAACAAAACATAATTAATGCAAAATGTTCTGGCCATTGTTACCAAAAATATTTTTAATAAGGAGCAAATCACATGAAAAGGTTGAAACTTATCTTCATGTGACTTAGAAATTCTTTCTTACATGTAGCATCTGTTCAGTACAGAAGCTATTGAAATCAAAATAACGTAATATGTTATATATGAACATACCATCTGACTGGAGCATTGATGCTAGGTTTGCATATGTGGTGAAAAAATGCTGGCGTAGCTAGCTGGATATGTATGGTAATGAAACATGTTCACATACGTGACAAATTTTTGCAAAACAAGAGTTTGTTGTTTCTGTCATTAAGGCCCAAAGCATGAAAACATGAGAGGCCTGGATATAGATCAAACCCGTCTAAATGGGATTTTTGGCTGGGTTGTTGTTCACTGAAATATTGTTTAAAGTTCCCTTGCACCTAATAACAAATGATTCTTTGCATAGCTCCAGCTTGGTCCTTCTGGGCTGTGTCCACATAGCTCAGTGTTGTTTTTGTGCAGATTGAAGGAGCACATCTGCAAAAGAGAAAGCCCAGAGAGGTGAAGACAGCCATTTTTTTCAGTAGTCAAGGCTAAAAGACAGTTTTCCCTTTAAGTGCGAGTGTGTTTGGAAATTAAGTGTTGTAGAAGTAAATGTTCCTTCATAATACAGTTACTGCCTCTGGGTAGTGAAAATATTCCAAAGCAACCCAGTAACAGGATTGTGGAGTTGCAGTCTGAAGAAACCATGCTACTCCTGACAACAAGAAAGACCAACTTTGGGAATGAGAAAGCTCTTGATAAATCATGTGCAAGTTTCTCTAGGGATTTTTGCTACCTGCTACCAGCAGAAAGATTTTAAGCATGCAGTGATTGAACCTCTGAGGCAACACAGAGTGACATAAGCATCAGATTTGAGTTTCAAAACTACTGTTGTTCCTATTTAACCCAAACGGGCTTAATTCTATCTTGAAAAATTATGTAGTGGAACAAATGTCTGTGCAGTGAAGAAATACAGTCTGTGCCAGGTATGGTATGCAGTATGGTGTCTGCCCTCTATACTGACGTGCACCCCTTCTCTGCCCCTCAAAAAAAAAAATAAAAAAAAATCCTGGGCCAGACATCGGGTATATGAATGACTGGAAAAGGAGAGGTGATGCCTAGTAAGCAGAATAGATCCTGCTCACTGCTGGCTGCAGCCAAAGTAAACAAACTCGCGTAATTGCCACCACAGGCTTTTTACAGTAGATCTGCGTTTTTATTGATGTTGTTATTAAACTGCTATAAATGTTGTAGGCTGCTGTTGGAGATGAAATCCCCCCTTCCTCCAACTTCTTAGTTGCTGTCTGTCACTAAAAGCTATTAAGTTTATCATCTAGCAGAATCAGACAGTTCAGGAAGCAGTCTGAATGTTAATGTTAACCTATAATAGGTTTTAAATAGCCATAAAGAAAAATTAGACTGCAATGGGACAGGAAGGCTAGTTTACCTTAACATAAAATAAAAGAGGACGTGTTGGCCTGATTTACTTAAATGTAGCTATTATGTGCTCTTTAGGGAGGAAACTGGTGTACCAAAGCTTATACAGGCAGGAAAAATGTCCTTTACCTCACTCTGTACAAATGACATAAAGGTTCTTGTTTTAATTAAAGAGTAAATCCATAGGTGCGACATGTATGTATTAATGCAGATGTCGGGCTGGGCTACCTTTTACATTATTTCCTTTGGGAATAACAACAGAGCTGTAAAAAAGGGTATTCTAAAACGTGCTACATCTTGTTTGTTTTTGAGGTATTTTTCTTTTTAGCAAGTCTAATATGATTTATATTTGCTATGAAAATGTGACGGTAATGAAAATGGATCATCTGTCACTTGGGGGTTCCCATATTGCCTGGGCTGGCCTAAAACTTTTACAGAAATGTGTGGAAAAATCATGCGTGAGCCCAAACTCTTGAGCCCCATCTGTCTCCATGTTTGCTTCTGAGCTTCCCCCAGACGGCAGCTCCTGTGGGCTCCCTGTGCTGGGATTTGAAATGCAACCACTTAGTGTAAGAGGGAGCATAAAAGAAACGTGGAGGAAAGTCAAGGGAGGGTCACAGGTATGTGGTGAAAGCCCAGTGCTGAAGGAGAAATTGGTCTAGTTTTCTGTGGTTGCTCTGAGGTCTTGGAAAGAGGTCTTGTTTAAGACAGAGTTGCTAAGAGCAAACGGTCAGCAACATTGTAATGCAAGACTGCATCTTGTGGAGGGTATTGCTGGAGGCATAGAGAGGACTAGTTATGGAGAGCTTCAAATGCCTCGCTTTGCACCTTTGGAATGGCCAAGGTGTGAATGCGGTGGGACCATGAGGGCTCTGGATGGGAGAGCTCTCATCAGGCACCTTAGGGCTGGGTCACTCCATGCTGCCTCCAGGTGTGTGCTTTGGTTATAGACTGCTTGTCAGTTTATATGCTTTGTATTAAAACACAATTTCACTTGCCTTTACTGCATCTTGTGAAGAACAAAAACCTGTACATCTAAAGATTAAGCAGAGTTCTAATATGTTGTATTAAAATCAGTTAACGATTGAGTGTAAACTCATACAAACAAGTTTTTATACATTCTTTAGCCAGTTCTAAGTACCCAGTTAACTTATTAATTAATTAATTTTTATTTTTAAACAAACAACAAATCAATCAATTAAGAGCTGTGCCATGATAAATCAGTTATATTGCTTGGGTACAATATGAAATTTTGAATTGGTCCTTAATGGAAAATCAAACTGTTACCTGCGGTCCCAAACAAAGCATTTGAAGCCAGTTCTAAGTATTTATACAGGATTGTGTTCTTCCTGAAAGATAGGAAGCTTTTCGTTCATGTTGAGCTGATCATTTTCCTTCTTTTGCTGGTAATATCAGGTGCTGCACACAACAAAATAATTTCCCTATTGTTAGTAGCAACATAGTAAATGCAGGATTGTGTGCACCTGGATGAAATTCAGGATCAGTGGTGTGAGCAGGTAAGACTAGGTGATTTGACTGTCTCTTCTGCTCTCAGATGTAGGTGAATTCCTCCTTAGATTTTGTGTTCAGCCTCACTAGTCCACAAAGGGATGTGGAACTTGTCAGAGCAGTCAGGGTCTGAATCTTCCAGCATGAAGGGGCATTGTTGTTTCTTTCGAGATCCAGGTTAATGATTGGATTCTAATTTAGACTCTTACCTTTCAGATTCATCTGAAACAAGTGTTACGTGTCAACTGTGCGTGGTGATTTTGAGTTTCACAGGACTTCTGAGTACAGACATGAAAGAAAAATGAATTAAGTGGTTCTGTCTAGGCTTGAAACCTCACAGTTTCTGTCTAGTGGTTTTCCTATTGGGTTTTACGTGCATGTGTATGCACACATATGCAAGCC
The DNA here is from genome assembly GCF_964035555.1 of Netta rufina. NCBI lineage: Eukaryota > Metazoa > Chordata > Aves > Anseriformes > Anatidae > Netta > Netta rufina. The sequence continues at coordinate 41,874,459 of NC_140127.1, forward strand.
AAAAACTGCTTTGTCAGACTGTATGAAGAAAGACTCCTATTTACAGTTGTGTTACAATGTAAGATGTTTGTTTGATCTCTATTTTTTGACAAATGGCGAGGCCAGCTTCGAAGCTGGGTTAGATTGTGCATGTTAGCTTGCCTTCACATTTGGTTTGTGATGTGGACATGTTGGCACATGTAGGCATGCTTTCCTCCAAGTATCAGCAAAATGAAAGCAGGACTGAAGTGTACCTGGGATTATATCATATAGCATTTTATTCACTGAAGCCCACAGAAGAAAATAATTAAAGAAAAAAATGAAGGTTTTGTTCCCAATTCTGTAGAGCTTTGAAAACAAAACAAAACAAAACAAACAAACAAAAAAAAAAAACAAAAACCAAAAAACATAAAAAGATACAAAAATAAAAAATAAACAACAACAAAAAACCTTTAAAGCTGTAAAACTTCAGGAAATTTGTTAGCTTTGACTTAGTGAACAGCAAATAAAATGGAAAAGTTTTAGCAGTAGTCTAGAAGTGGTTTAATTCTAAAAATAAATAAGTAAATAAATAACTTCCTCTGAAGTAGTACCATTAGAGACAATGGAGCTGTAAAGCCAGGGAAACTTAGACAGACAATATATGTTCTCAGTTACATTGAAGAGAATTTGGATTAACTACACTGAAGTGAATAGTTTGGTACCAATAATGTGTCACAGCAGAATTTTACCGATACAGGTTGGCTTAACATAGGATGGGTTTGGCTTCCTATTACTTTTTAAAACTTGTTGTCTATATCAAGTATGTTTTTTACTTCACAACAGAAGAAATGTATCACAGGCAAATTGCTGACAAGTTTTATTTTATTTTTTATTTTTAAATCTCCATGGTGAAAATAAAGTAAAACATAACTAAATAGAATGATAATTTAAAAAAAATTCAACTTAAAACATTATGAAGTAACTGTCAATGAGCTTGTTTTTTACATTATGTAGAAAGCTTCTTGTTGTACAGTACATATGTAGTATATGAATACACCTCTGCTGAAGTTCTGTCTTTGAAATACCATTGGTTTGAGTAAGTGTTTCATTCAGTTTCTAATGCTAACTAGTTTGTTTATTGTGTCTTGTTTGGAAATCAGATGACTAAAACTGCACCTGCTATCTTTTTAATTATGCATGAAGTGGTGTTCAGACCAGTGTCCCTTTTTGTGCATGTTTCCAGTTGGGGTATTCCCTCTGGCTTCTCAGTAGAACTGCTCAAAGTGTCAACAAACCTTTCCAAGGGGTGGGAAAAAACAGAGGCTGTCTGTGTGGTAGAAAGACAAGTGGAAGAACAGGATGTTATTTGGCCTGAATTCTTGCATCTAGAGCCTGTAGCAAATGTAGTTTTGAAAAAATACAGCCATATATAACTCTGACAATATATGAAATTTTGCTTTATTTTTCTTTTCAATGAGTCAGGGAAAAGCCAAATTCTTTAGTTTATATATCTGTATTACAGCAACAGGAACTCTTACTGTGTATCCACCAGAAGAAACCAATAATAAAAAGAACAATGAAAAAATGCTCAGGAAAGAAAGAGCAAGTGTTTCATAGTTAATTTCAATGCCAGGTCTTTCAGCAGTGTATGATGTGTATGTGTTCTAACTGAAATAAACAAATCTGAGTGTATAAATCAATTAGTTATGTGTTCGCTTCATTCCAAGAGCCCGTTTCCAGGCTCAAATTAATTTAAATAACAGATCTGTTACTGTTCTGTAAGATCAAATACTTTTGGTCCCTTAGTAAGAACTTTACGTGCCAGCTGTTTGCAGATGATAATTAGAAGTGGTAATAATTTTACTGAATTCTGTCTCTCTGTGTAGGTGAGAATTTATGGAATGTATACTTTTGCATTATTAGTTTGTGTTTTTGCATTTGATTTAGTTTTCCTTCCATTACTTACTCTTTAACAAAAGCATAACTACCTCATAAAACACTGTTAAAAAGAAGATGAAACAACCTAAACTATCTTGAAATAAATTTCACTTTTTTTTTTTTTTTTTTTTTTTTTTTCTTTCCTAGAAGCTGGGAAGGATGAGATAAGGAGACATTGTAGTTTCAGTCTTTAAACATTTGGGACTTCTTTATGAGACTTAGGTCTATCTAGTAGTGTGATAGAAACATTAACTACTTACTTCAGTAACATTAATCAGTAAGTAACGTTAGTTAAGAAGATTAAAGCTATTTATTTTTTTCTGTTTCAATGTAATTTTAATTTTCTTGTGAGCTGTTAAGATCAATGCTTTGTTGGAATTATTAACTTTGCTTCAAAGGTAAAACTGTAATTAAGTGGATTGTTGTAGATTTAAATATTTAGATACTTGGATGTTTATTTATTTTTGTCTTTCAGTAGGTAATTCAAAGTCTTTTTAAAATGTGTAACAAAACGAGACTCAGAAGGAGCAAAAAGAAAATAAGGAACTCCACTTACAACTGTTGCATAGAACACATTTAATCAGCAAAAATCTATTTTCAAAAATTAGTAACTTTTATTTATTTATTTATTTATTTATTTTTTACTTTTAATAGTATAACTACTTCGATGAACTTAGTGAAAGGCTGCCTGGATCAGGCATGCCTCCAGCTGTAGGCTTCCTTAGCTTGCAGTGAGATTATTGTCCTTTAGTAGTCCATTCAAAACCTTAGCCCATCATAGCATTTGCCAGCAAAACATTGTTCGATAAGACCAAATTAGAATGTATGAGTTGTAATTTTAGTGCATACTATGTTCTTTCAAGGCCATACAGGACAAAGCAAGCATTAAAAATGAACAAGAATTTTGGGAATGCTACTGAAATTGCTTTTTTTTTTCCCCAGGCTGATGCCAGGCTTCCTGTTGCCTGCTATAGAAAAGGTGGCTCAGCTTTCCACAGCGGAGACTTCCCCTATCAATTTCAAAATTGTTGTGGAATCCTGAATGTAGGATGGAAAATGAGATCAGGTCACAGAACAATTTAGCCTGGAAGGAACCACGGGCTGTCATCTCGTCCAAGCCCTGTCAAAGCAGAGCTGATTTTGTAGTTAAATACAACTTAAAAGTCAATTGAGGCCTTTTCCAGGCAAGTCTTGAATAGCTCCAAGGGTGGAGATTTCATAACAAGGCAACTTGTTCCAATGTGTGACCACCCTTTCTGTAAGAGCGTTTTCCTGATACGTAATAGTAATTTCACCTTTTCCCTCTTGTCCATTGTCCCCATGTCATTTTGCCATGTGCTTCTGAGAAGAGCCTGTTTCTCTTTCTTGTATCTGGTGCACTCCTTTGGCTATCACAACACTGCTGTATTTCTTCTGTATTCCCTTCTGCCTGCCTGCATTGAAAGGATGGTGAAGGTTTAGTGAGTTAATGTCTGCACAGTGTTTCAAACATCTGCAGTACTTCATAAATATAGAATATTTAGCTGCTGTGTAGGTCATCTTGCTGTGGTAATTTGATATTACTCTTGAAACAGCTATTCTTTAGAAATAAATTCCTAGACTAGCATGAGATAGGAAGGAATGTAGCATACCTTCCTGTGTAAAATGGAAAGCACACAGCAGCAGCCACTTGAATTGCATCAACATCAAATTGTTCCTCTGCCAACATTGTGTATATCACTGCTCTGTAAATTGTTTTACAGCTCCCTACCAAATCTTTGGTACCTCTGGAGCTGTTGTTGAATCTTTTCCAATTATCCAGAACCTTGTAACTTAATATACCCAAGTTGTAGAAAATGGTTGTAAAGTGCATGTTTAATAAAGAATTACATAAATAAGAAGTAGTGAAAGGTGCCTGAAACTTGATATTCTGGCTAGACACTAGAAAAGATGCTGGAATTCACTTTGGTAATGAGTTTGCAGACTGAGATTAGCAGAACCATTTCCCAGACACTCTGGGAAAGCAAACTCATTTAGTCATTAGGAGTGTTATGGCTGCTGAAGTAAAAACATGGATGTCAGTGACTGGAAAAACAACTTCTTGTGGCTAATGATCTGAATGTTAGACTTGTTCAACATGCAGAATATATATGAAAAGGTAGAATATTACTTTCTTGCTGCCTCACGTTCGATACGCATTTGTTAACATGTTAATTAAATTGCGATGCACTGCTCCTATAACATTACCAGATATTAGAGCACTGAAAGCCTTTTGCCAGACCATAACAACTTATGCCAAAATCTACATTTACTGTATGCAGACTTTTTCCTCTGTATTATGGTGTCAGAACCTCATTTTGTACATATCAAAAATTCAGCACTCAATTCAATCTCTTTACACTGAATTGCTTGTATTCAAAATCACAGAAGGAACTGAGATGTGCCTAAAAGCCTTGTGCTGACTTACTATTACAGGATATTGAAAGGTCAGAATTTTCAGTGTATGAATAACTCTGATGTTTCAGAATTGCTTTTCTTCCAGAACTGGAAAGAAAAGTCAGAAGTAAATTTTGATCTACTAATGTTCTCAAATAGTATGTTAGATTTTGTTCTGCTTGCCTACCACCCAGCACTTGTAAGGCTGACAGTCTACCACTTTTGAAAGGCAGAATTTCCAGTCTCTGAGACAGGGGAAAAAGTCATGGAAAAGAATTCTGAAACCATCATAAAAACAATAAAAACACTTATTTTGCAGCTTAAGTCCTAATATTCCCATCTTCGTTAGAATCTGGAAGGCTCTTAGAGTCCAATTGCGTTATGGCCTTCAGGCATTCTCTAGTGATCAGTGACTTCTTATGACCTAATGCCACCAACATCAGCGCAGTCAGTATGGCAAAGCTGTCCTACCTTGAGGTCCCCAAGAGTCTTGGGCTCTTTGATTCAAGGTGGTGATGCTAACATACAGCTGTGAACCTGAAAATAGCCTAGGGATTTCTATTAATACTTTACTAAGCAAACTAGCAGGAAACCAAACAGGCTACTGATGATCCCCCACTTAAGTTGTTTTTTTGGCATTATTTCCATTTTTAAGAAAAAATCATTTATTTATTTATTTATTTCGAACTTGGATTTTTTTCATTAAAAAATTGCTGCAACATTTAGGTTTGTTCACATGTTCTTTCATCTGGGTCAGTCTCTGTAGATGAACATAATACCCATTCCCATCAAGACTTTTTTTGCCTCTCCAGCGAAGTCTATTTTCTTAGTGAGAACTGTGAATACTTACCTGTAGGTTTAAGTCTAGGAAGAAAAAAATCCTGTTGATTCATTTATTTTCTTTCAAAAATATTCTGAAACCCTTTTTAGCAATAAAGTACTCCAGGCATGTACTTTTCTTCTATGTCAGCATGAAAGGAAGGATGTTGGCCATGATTCCTATGTTAATCTGCAATTAAGAGACTCTTGTTTTCTTATTAGCGGTTACACTCTGTGATCTGGCCATTTCTCCCATTGAAAAATTACAGGTGTGTTATGATTCATCTCCATTTCTCTTTTGTAGGAGTTATTTGATACATGATAATGCTATGTTCCCTTTGAGTCCCTTTATATATAAGCTTTTTAATTATTTTTTTTTTTCATTTGTGAATTGGAACAATCAAATCTTCCAGTCCCTAATTTTTTCATGATTATAACAGTGGCAGAAGCACAGCATTTTATTTGTAAATATGTGTTTGTGATAGGGCGATATTAACATCTTGATTTTTTTTATAAGGATTTTTTTTTTTTCTTTTTTTAAAATTAACCTCTGGATTTGAAAATGTGTGATCCACAGCCAAAAAAAAAAAAAAAAAAAAAGTGTTTTTCAGTCTGGATAAAATAATTCAAACCTGAAATGTCACAGTTGAAAGAATGTGCTTGCTTCTTACCACTACTGGGGAATCAAGTCATGGCTTCAGTCAGAATGAAAGTGAATTTGCCTCTTTCACAAATCTGTCACAGAATTTGATATGACTATCCAGTTCTGCTCAAAGAAAATCTTGCAGTGGGACTGTTCTCCTTCAGGGCTAAAATCAGGGCAGACTGTCTACTGGTAGACTTGTAAGGTGTGCTAGCATCAACCCCTTCCTCACTATTTCTGTCTGCAGAACTGTTAGATTTTTGCTGGATCATAAATGTAAAAGAAGCTTGAACACAGTGTTGAAATCCATGGACCTGTGCCAGCTTAACAGAAGCTGAATATCTGGCATAGATTTTACCTAGAAATGCAAGAAGCATACACAAAGAAAAGATTTGTGTTGCTAAATATAGGCTGCCCTGAGAGTTCTAGGTCCAAAATAAGCTGTTTAGGCCAGGTAGCAAAAACAACACAGTTGATCTTGCAAGATTATTTCACCATAAGTATCGGAAATCGATAAACATTTGTAATGCAACAGAAACATGGGTGTGAAGACCTTTTATTTTTTGTTGTCCTAAGGCAAATTTGTTAAAAGAGGAGCACTGCATTTCCATTTATCTGTACATATATTTTATATATGCTTGCATATATAAAGCCATATTCCTGTGTGAGACATTCCTACAGATGTTCGTGTATGTATAAAGCATTTGCAGCTTATGCACAGATATACATGATTTTTAAATGCTGAGGTACAGGACTGAAATAACAGAATTTTCATTAGACAGTTTTATCACATCTCTTTACATAAAATTTCAAAAACAAGTGCTAATGTTGAAACTGGCTATTAACCAAAATGTTTGCTGTCAAATTAAGTGTTCTCATCTGAGATGATAAATGGAGACTACATAGCTATAAACTGTGGCTTATGAAAAATAATTCATTGACATCTGGTCTAACATCTGGTTTTATAATTGGTGCTCCAAAGCAAAGGAATATGTACTTTATTATTATTTTCAATTAGTGTTCAAAAACATGTATTTTTTGCATCATGCAACTATTGCATAGTTGCAGAAGGTAGTTTAAAAAAAGTCTTTGATTCACACCAGTACCTGTAGGTTTAAAACTATACGAATACTAGTACTTTACCATTTAACAATAGGCAGCAACAAACAAGTTCCAGGGAGAAACAGGGAGCAAGTTCTTTTAGCACCTGTTCAGTTCCTGCCACAATAATACCTAAGGGAATACTCTTTTTCTACTTAGGACTAATTAAAAATGATCCTGATATTTTTGTCATTACTATTCCCATTTTATTTCTATGTATTTAAGTTGAAGACAACAAAGCTTGTGTCAGAAGGCTGTCCAAGTCACTGATCTGCAAGAGACTATTTTTTCTGCCTTTCTTACTGCCAGCTTTAAAGTTGTGAACACTTCTAAAGATTCAAAATTACCTTGCATCTTATCAGTGCTTGCACACAACACTGCTCTCTGGAGTAGTCCTAGTGACTGATCACTTGCTTTCCATCATCACATTTTCAGAATAGGTTCTGCAAGCCTCATGCAAGCTCTCTGTGTGCTTGGTAAATTAGTTCTGCCATTGTTGCGCAGGTGGGGAATTCTTGTAATACTTAAACATGGTGTTATTAATATTACTGTATTGTTTCTGCATTACAATAGCACTGCAAGACCAACAGCCCTATGTGCCTGAATTGTTCCAGGCACATAGCGGGAGATTCACTACCTTGAAGTGTTTATAGGGAAAGCACAAAGACAGGTAACAAGTGCTTTATTCTTGCACTTTTATAACTGTAGATATGCATAGTTTCATTTCCATTTTTCTCCAATTAGTTATGATTCCATATGAAGGTATTTGGAAGAATCAAAACAGTTTTAATTTACACGTGATACACATCATTTCTGTAAGTATTTTCTACACAGGATGCCTCCTAATATACTTAGTTTTGGACATCTGATTTCAGGAGGATGCAGAGAAAAAGTTGATATTAAGGAAAGGGGAAATTCTGAAGGTCAGTTTGAACAAATTTCTGTGCTTCTGAGGCAACATACAGAGAGGGTCAAAAATAATGCTTACTTTGATTTTATAGCTTATATTATTCAAAGTATTCCCCATTTGAAAAAACAAAAACAAACAAACAAAAAAACAACAACAACAAAACAGAAAAAAAGGCTGAAGATGGAGATGAGGTCAAAGGGCTGCTTTTCCAGAATGCAGTTAGTAGATGTAGTAATGCAGGAGCCCTGGGTGTTGTAAAGCTGCATGCGCTGCAGAGAAGCAGTGATGGGCAAGTTGTGGGCTCACTTGCTGCTGCTCTGCAGCTTGAGCATTTTATTGAGACATTGTGGGAGAGTAGCTTCATTCCTATATGTGTAAATTGGCTAAGACCTGCCAAGGCGTCAATATTATTGTTTTCAGTCCTATAAGTAGGTGATGTTCACAATGTGAGATGTTTTATTGCTGGATCAGTATGGGATCAATGAAAAGTCTACATTCGTTATGAATATCTCTCTACCTGCTTTCAGTAACTTTTTCCTTTCTTTTAAACAGATGCTTTTCCAAAATTGTCAGTATGTTTTACATAGTTTAGGTTCATCTTGTTCTATGAATTTTGCTGGTTCATGTATATTAACTGGAAACTGGGAAGATTGTGTCCTCCCTCCACCCTTAATAAGATCTTCTTGCCAATGCAATGGCTAGGGAACTGGCATCTCAGCAGTGAAACAAGTAAGTCCTGTTACCTCTGTTTATACCTTTATGTGACAGGTGTAGCTCTTCCAGCATGTTCTCTCTCTGCTAGGGAGTCTCCTGGCATAGATTTGTTGGCCAATTTGTTCTGTAATGTAGATACTTCTTAAACCATTCTATTTTCCAACAGTAAAATAAGACTGCATTTTGAGATCATGTTAAAACTTTCATGAGTACTCACACTGACAGTCATATGACTTATACATTAGAAAGCTTCTGTCTTTTCCTATGGAAATTTCTCATCTCTAAATGCTTATTTGATCATATATTCAATGGCTTTTTAAAAAAAAATATAATAAAAAAATGGACAGGGCATGCATGAGGGTTTCATTTTAGTGAGGCAACCCAACAAGTTTGAAAAGTTCTCAGGATTTACACTGGATGTTGTGCTTCTACTAGGAATGATTTATGTCCTTTTAGTTTTCCAATGATTATGCTCTCCTCTTGTTGACTTTTATATTTTTGGCTTCTTCAATGCACCTAAAAGCAGGGCTGGAAAAAAAAAAAAAAAAAAAAAAGGATGGTTTCAGAGGGTTTAACAAGGAAACTGCTCTGTTGTGCTGCCAGCAGCCCTGAATAGAAGATACTGTTTCCCAGCTGTATGAAATATATGCATTTTATTTTACAGTACACAAAGAAATTTTTCATAGCTTTGCAGACAGACCAATTAAATGCAGTTCAGGCTTGCTGGGTCAAGGATGGAGGTTACATGTTACTGTCAATGTCTTACTGGGATTGACAAAAACACTTCCTGAGGTTTTATTTCTACTAAGAAGAGAAAACCCTTCCCTGAACCAATTTTTTTTCTTTTTATTTATATTTATTGGGGTGACTACTTAGGATGAACTTTTAAATATGCCTTAAATCACAGAAGCTGAAATATTGCATCAGACTGGCACTTCATCTACAGTCAGACAAAACTAGTGATTATAAGGTGAAGTCATAAGAAATCCTCTTTTAGGTAATTATACAAAGACCTAACTGTAAAGAACTAGTTCTTAATCTTTGTTTCTCAAATGTGGCTGAAGAATGCTAAAGAACAGAAAGTCCATACTGTTTTGTTATTTGTTTGCTTTAATCCTATGTAAAAACACTCTTATTTTCCATAATTTGGTTTTGAAAGATCAGCTTTACTAGGATTATCTCAAAATATGCACCCTTTAAAATAATTCTGCTTTTTGGACGTATCATAGGTCCTTTTATGCACCAGGATCTTTCCAGTAAATTTTAGCAAGAATTTCTTAAAGGTATCAGTATATCACCAAATGGGCAACGCTACTTCTCTCCAATGCCATATTGCGTTCAAGTGCAAGATTACAATATAGTGACCATTGATTATCTTCACTGGTGTCACTTTCAAGAGAGTAAAGGCTAATGAAAAAAAAATCAATCTTGATTGATAATGTGATTAGAAATTACAAATTTACAGGGTTTGAAATCCCGACTTAATATTATGTACAATGGGTGAAGTACATGCTACAGGAAGAATTGTATTCCATTTGCATGCCAAGATCTTTCTAGTCTTCATCTCTTCATCCCTTCATCTCCAGTTTTTGGTCATATTTTCCATTCTCTGGTTAATTTAAAATCTCTTTTCACAGTCTGTTCTTTAATCCATACTATAGCTGGTTATAAATTTTGAAGAATTTCATTTGCTTACTACTCATCTAATACACAGCCGATACAAAAGGAAACATAAATTACGTTGGTAATAATCTGGCCTTCCTACCTCCCCATTAATCGAGTAGACCATATGTGTAGTTCTCTTTTAAGTGAACCCAAGAATATTTCAGTGAAAGAGAAAAGGAGGTCATAACATTTCTTAAGACCTTGACTCAAAAATTATTTTCAAATTAGACTGCTTCAGAACATAATGATAACCATGATAAGCTTCATCTGCCTGCAGTGGACTCTAGAATAGAGGAACAACAATCTGAAGAATTTTTTGTGTATATTTTAAAACCAGAAAGCCCTCACTTTGCCTGTGTCAACAGCTGAATGTATTTGAATAGCTATTATTCAGGCTTTTGAATTACTGAGGTTTTAAATTGACAGTTACAATCTATTATTTATTGCTTTCATTAAATATTGAATGTTTATTTTACTAGTGTAGTGAATTATTTGCTTAACTTTCAATCTTATTTCCTGTTAGGGTAATATGCAGGAAAGCCCACAATAATTCTCTGCAACCAGGCAGTGATCCTGCATCTCTTAAATTCGTATTTTGCACTTGAACTGCAAAACCAGCTTCCTAAGCTAGAGCTGTTTTCTTTTATATTAATTTTTTAGATGCCCATTTACCCAAGGGGAAGAACTGGTATTATGGTACAAGCACATATCTTAGGGAGATGTTTTATATACATATGCTGAAACAATTTTCTGCTATATAATTAAACTCCAGTGATATGTGATTTTATACACCAAATGCATTGTCCAGACAATCACAAAATATTTGTTGTTATCTAGTAATTGAGAATGATAAAGGTAATATGTAGGATAATAGCATCAAGGAATAACAGCAAGTGACGAAAACAGCAGAAGAGATTATGCCAAGTCTTCAGGCAGCATGACCAAAACTTGAATGGCCTGAAGGAGCTGAAAAAATTACTTTACAATGGCTTTCCCGCAAATAGAAGATAAAAATTTCACAGGTTCATTTCCTGTCTGTCTACATATGTACCTTCTCAAGGCAATCTCAAATAATTGGTACCTGAAGTTGCTAGGTAAGATGTGTAGAATCTCAGTACTTCTTAAACATGTTTCACTGAACTGCCTTGTCACAAAATTGTTAAAAGGCTCTTTTTGAAGTACATGTAATATATTTTTAAGTATCTCAAGAAAGAGAAACAGTACTGAACTCATTTCCTATGAGTTCGGCTGTTATTTGGGTATACATTTAACTCATTGGCCCCTAAGCTAATTAAAATTTTAAGTTTTTCAGTTTGATTTAAGCAAATGGATATATTCTTATGTGGTGTGTAAATGTTGCGCAGTACACTAATTTCAAACATGATGGAGGAGTGCTGAGCTTTGAGAAGTGCTATTTTCATTCCCAATCTTAGTAATATATATATAAATAATATCCTATTTTAGGGAATATATATACAATTCTATTCTTAATAATATTCTATTATTCTTTTATGTTATCTATATCCTATCTAAACACCACAACTGGATTTTTCCTGTCTTTGTGCTCAGCACAAAGAGGGAAGAAGTCTTTCAGGAAGTGGCTCTTGCTTCCTTCAGGGATAATTGAAGCCCTGACAATAACAGGAATTAAAGAAGTTTAGGGGGGTAAAAAATGCAAGTAATTTAACATCTAAGGCTACATCTATATTGCTCTGAAAGAGCATTCTCTTGCTGTTAGCATTAAGGTGGTTTTCCAGCAGACTTTCTCCATGAAGTTTATCAGGCTATTCCTGAGGATGATAGTTTTCACAACAGCCAGATCCCTTCATGTTCTGGAGAACTTGCAGTGACAATGTCTGAGACCATGCTTTGGCTCAGTGTTTGTACAGCATGTGTATCTGCCTTTTCAAGGATTTTGAGGTTACCTGTGCTGGCCATAGAGGTATAACACCAGCTCACCAGCTGAGAATTAGTGTACTCCCCCAGTCATTCTTAGATTTTTTTTTCACAGAGCAGCGAGCTGAAGGATATGGGCTCTATTGCTGCTCAGGGGACTCAAAGTTTTTTTGTTTTGTTTTGTTTTGTTTTGTTTTTGTTTTTGTTTTTGTTTTCCTCTCTGTGAAATCTAAACTCTTCACAATGCTTATGTTAAGCAGAATTTGATGAACATATGTATTTAACTATATTTTTGTCTGTTTATGAGGCAAAATAACCAATTTTGAAGGGTTGAAATGACTTTTCTTTGGACGTGCAAACTGATGATAGTGGAGATACCAGTTCAAAGCAGAAGTACCAGTTTTGAAAATAAGCTGATGGAATGTTTGATTGACCTAAAACCAACACATCCGTTTACACTAATAATTTATTATAATTTTTTAGGTTTTGAACTTTACAAGCAGAAAAGGAAGATGTCTTGAACTCTCTTGCAAAGGAGAAAAATGCTCTCCTGCCCGGATCTCATTGTCTTTCTTGCGTTGAGAGAGTTGGAGCCACATTCCCATCCTCTCTTCTATGACATAGTAACTCCAAAGACTTGCAATGTGAGACTCCACTTTTAGCCATCAGCAGCTTAAAATCCATCCTGCTGCCTCAGCATTCCGCTCGCTCTCACCCAACTGCAGCTGCTTCACCTGATGGCCCTGCACTTTTTCTTCCAACATTTGAAATGTAGTTTGTTTTTATTTATAACCCTCCCTGGAACATATAGTAATGTCTGTTGGAAACTGAATCAGCTCAAGCTCCTCTGTAAGAACCCTTGAACATTTCCCTTTTGGACTCAATTGGAAAGTTGCAGTTTTCCATTTTAACTAAAAATGCTCTGCAGGGAACAATTCTACATCTGCAGGGGTAGGCTATATGACTCAGTGTAAATCTTTTCCTTCTTTAACTTCCGTTGTTCTCATTCTGTTTTGCTAAGGCAGTTTAGTCTCAACTTTCTTCTAAATGAGGGAACAAATATTCATGAAAATGAGAACTTATTATTAGAAAAAGTAAAAATTTAAGATCTTGAAAATTCCTATCTGTTGACCTCTGTGTTTGATAGAATGAAAGTCACTTTTTCAGCTCCTTCCTTCAACCTTTCTCAATACATTTTGTAACTTACATTACTACAGTATATGTGTAGAAGATATATTTAGAATTGGGCTCCTAAAAACAATATTAAAGAGTTTGTTTGTGGTGTGTCCTGATATTATAATATGAGATGACAGAGCTTGAGAAGGGAAGTGTGTGTAGAAATGAAAAATTTGCTTTGGTCATTTTACAGGTCCACAGTAGAGCAAAGAATCAATTCCTTGTCTCTTATTGTTCTGTTATTTAACATGTTGAAAAAGTGGTAGCTAAATATTTTGAGGAAGTGAGAGAGCATGACCCCCATACACTAACCAGGAACCTGAGTGTGTATTCATTATTTAGTGAACAGAATTTGTGGAAAATTGAGGTTAATCTAGAAGGGAGTTTATAACCATAGGCTATCCAGATAGGTAGAACAGCATTAAGTAACCCCCAGCAGAGATGTGTTCTGTATAAAAGATGTGCTGTGCTGCAGATACACTATAGAAAAAGGTAGACTGTGGAGCTGTTGTTCCAGCTGCAGTGATGTCTGGTGGGTGAAGCTGTGGCTTGTAAAGTATCAGAGAGTGCAGTGATTCTGGGTTAGTTGTTCATCTCCAGAGCCTGAGTGTTTTGTGTGGTGTTTGGAAAGATTTGGCAGCTCAAGCCAGAAACAGAATCCAAGAACAAATTCAGTTTTGATGGTACCTTGAGCAAGGTTGCTCAAGAACAACTGTAATAATTCCCTTGAATAATAATTAATGCAACAAAAGGTTATATACATATATATATATATATATATTCTTTTTACAGAAGTTTCATAATTGCTGGAAAACTTTTGATTTTGCTGGGTGTCTTATTTTTCTTCCCTTTCTTTCTCTTTTTTCATTTTCCATTGTACACATAAAAAAAGTGAAAATGAAAGGAAAAGAACAAGGAAAGGAGAATGGTCTAAAAAATTATAATTTAAAAAATCAGTCGTCTTTCTTTGGGAATATTTGTTTTTGGAATAAAGAAGAAACATCTGAAAACCTGGGTAGCATGTATGTGATTCAATTTGAGTCATGTAATTGGTTTTTGCTGTCACTATTTCAGTCTTTATTCAGATCAAATCAATATGGTTATTTCTGGGGATATTGTTGGCTAGATTAAATTTTAAAAATACTGAAAGAAGGACAACTACTACTGCGTGATAATGTTAGACTTGTTCTTAAAGTGGATTTTTTTTAAGCTTCAGGAGATGTGGAAAATAGAAAATGGAACTTGAAGTAAAGGCACTTTGGAGTTCTTACTCCAAAGAGTGGCTCCCTCAGCAGAGAAGGAACACAGATCAACAGTCTGTTCACAAGAAGCAGAGAATAGGAGAGCACTGAGAAAGAATAGGTGATAACTGGGATTCAGCACAAAACAGCTTTTCCTTCTGTGCTTTGAAATTCTGATTTTATAAAAATGTGCCTGTATCTAGGTTAGTGTGATGCTGAAAGTGAAGATTAGCATAATGCTATTTTATTAAAAATACATAAAGCTAAATAGAATGTAAACTTTAAAATTTATAGTTAGAAAAAAAAAAGGGGGGGGGGATTTTCTTTTGTCTCTGCTCTGGAAGTTTCTGCTCTAGCATACAGAGGAAGAGAACTTGAACTGAGGAAAGTATGATGCTATAGCTGCTTGAGTCCATGTGATACAAGCGATATTTAGCAACATTTCCAAACAGTTTTGGAAATAGAGGATCTTAGTTTGTCCTCATGCTTCATAATCCCTTCACTTGTAAAACAGTGCTGTGGCTACTGGAAAAAGAAACTGGAACTGGTCTGTAGTTTGCCAGGTCTTTCCTGTATTCATTTGCCACAGGGAGGCACTCCTCTTCGGGTTGTGCCTTCTCAGCTGCTCTGCAAAATATTAAGTGTGGTCCTTTGGCGGTTTAAAAGGCAATGAGTATGTCTTCATGTCAGTGGTGCTGCTTAAGTCTACAGCTATAGTGAATGCAGTGTCCAAATCCATTGCCCTGAAATACGTATGTCCATATTTGATATCACAAGGATATAGATTTTGAAATGGGAGCTTGAATTAAAATTTTGACATTCTTATATTCCTGTGCAGATACGCTTCTCTTTTAGTATTCCTGAAATCAGCAATCTGATTTCATAAATGCACAACAGAAAAAACAAAGCAAACTACCTGGCGTTGCAAAGGGAAAATTCTGTGTATGCCTTAGCAGATTTCCCAGGCTGAAGTGTAGTAGTTATATATAAAGAAAAACTACTTTCAGATGGTCTTATTTCCAGAGTTTGGGCATGTATAACTAGGTTTGTGATCACATTCAGTAGAATAAAGATATTTAGTCATTAAAATCTTTTTTAAAAAATTAAAATTAAAATTTTTTTGATGTGCAGAAAAAAAATCAAGAGCACTCAGTTTGTAGTTCAGAATATTGAGAGTTATAGGAGACTTGGTTTAAAATTTTCCTATTTTTTCCTTCTTTTTTTGGTCAAATGTATTGTAGTGAAAAAAAATTTCTGATGTCTGTCTCCTAATCTGGATATCCTACTGCACTTGAAATTATATATTTCAGTTTGCAACTGGTGTAATACTTATACCTTGCAGTGAGTTTATTTGAGGGGAAAGTTCATCAGCTCTTGTTAATGCTCTGAGTTGCTTTAGAAAAATAAAGTAATTATAGTGTAATTCATTAGTATGTTCGATTTTTATTGCTGCATTTTATATTCTTGTCTTTTTTTCTAAGGAAAAAAAAATATAATTTTTGTAGAAAAATGCTGTGAGGAGATTGAAGTAGTGCATTCCAATGTGAAACACTAAGGCTTTTTGTTATTAGATTTTGAAATGAGAATTATGCATTTAAAATGGTACCACTCCTATGCTTTCAGGATCCAGAATACAAAACTATCATATCATAGCATTCATTGCAGGGCTATAAAATGAAAGGAGTAGTATGGATAGGATACACCCTTTTCAGTTTTGGAGTACTTTTTCTTAGTACAAGCTAAAATGAGGAGAATTTCATTTTATATGAGTGATGCAAAAATACTTATTTTGTACCATCATCGTTATGATACAGTGACAATTGAAGAAAATGTTAAATTTGTGAGAGTAGGAATCAAAGTATTTGGAAAATAAGCTAACAAGTGTCAGTATTAGACTGAGGTTGATAATGTTTTTTAAGACCAACTGTTTAAGCCCAACCATTTAAGACCAACCCTACCCTTATTTTTGTTGACATCTTAATTGAAAAAATAGATGGTTTCCAAGTTGTGAAATGTTTATGGTATGTATAAATGGATTCATAATCACACACAGCCAAAAATTCCCAATAGAAGGCTCTCCTCTCTTTTCCAAGAATATAGTGGTGTTTTTGTTAAGTAGACTGGTTTAACTTGCATGTACCCTTCTTGAGCACTGAATGTGTGGATCATTTCAGACATCTTTATTAGTAAGTTTTAGTATGTCCTTTGCAATTTCTACCTTGGAGTATTGGGTTCTTAAGAAATGCTAACAAATTAAGTCCCTCGCTGCTGCAACAGCGCATGGATATTTTCAAATTAAAGAAATTATAAAGTGTATTTTCTTTTTTGAATCCCCAAGCAGGCAACTAAGATTTTGGTTTTCAAATAAGATAGGGATAAGACAGTCTGTGGGAGTTGTAGGTAGTCGGTTTTTCTGAAATCATTCTCTAGTTAGCAGATATTCAGGAGATAACATGTATTCACAATTGAGAGCAGATTTTCAGAACTCAGCTCTTGCTGAGGTGTCTAAATATATTGCTAGGCTTCTAAGAGCTTAGCATGTTGAACGCAGTGAGAGCTTCCAGCTGCAGATCATTTCTGGAAATCTGACCCTTATTTAGGTGTTTAAATGTGTTCTGGTTGCTTCAGAAAGTCTGGTCTAATGGATCTATATATAGGCATCCAATTTAGAGATAATAGTTTTTTAAAAAGTGACCCTTAGTTTTTCCTGAAAAGCCATTACAAATTAATTTCAAAAACAAAAATAGAATTCAGACCCTTCTAGTGCCATGTGCTAACTGTGATAACATACTTTGTGTGAGGAGCCAAAACCAATCAGCACAGGGCTCTGCATTTGGAAGATTGCAAAGACATGGTTGAACTGAAGCTTTTCCAAGACTCCTGGAGAAGGCTCATCTGAGGGGAAATGGCAAGATGAAAACCAGCTTTCTGTTCTCACAGTGGCACTGGATGAAAAAAGGAGGATTGGAAACTAGATTGTAACATGAGTAATACATCTATTAGAGAATACCCAGTAGTAGTTTATGAAGCTGTAATCTAGAAAGAAGAGCATGAGGGGATGAGGCAGAACTTGGCACATCATAAAACAGGTGAGGCTTGACCTTGGGTTGCAGTCCAGAGAAATACTCTAAATAACAGTAGCTTAATGGAAGTCACCAACTACTGTTTTTCAGAAATTAAATCAGTAGGAAAACTCATGGGGTTGAATTGACACCCCTTTCTGTCTCCATTTTATTCCATTTTCATCATCTTCTCATTCTTTTCCTACATATCTGATACTTTATGTCCTCTGTGATTCGTATTTTTAATGGTGTAATTTCCTTCGTACTTAAAAACAAAATACAAAGCTAATTTTCAGGAGTACTGAAAAGAACTGATTCTTAGAAAATTCTAGAATTCAGTGCTCATGATTTTTCAGCTAGAAGAGACGTATTTTCAAGAGAACTTACACTGTTGCTGTCTGAGTTTACGAAGCTGCAGTTCTCAGGCACCATACTAAATTCAGCATCACCATAATTTACAGTCCATTAATACTTTTCCTTTAGAAATATACCATGACATCTTAAGATGGAAGAAAATGTCAAGTATAAAATGAAACAATCTTATGCGGTTGTAAGAGATGTCTGCAATGTATCAAAATATTCAAGACCAGGGAAAAAGGGAGGGAGAATAGGAGTTCTGTGCTAAATTCCGCTGACAGGGACAATGAAATATAAACATGAGAAATAATTTGTAACAGTGTTTAATCCCACAAAGTCTCCTTCAGACTTCTCTCTAATTTCCTTTCTAGGTTCCAGCTAATATAATTCCACCGAGACCCTGTTCTCACCATTCATCTATTCCCAAATCTGTATTTCCAAAAATTGCTTTTGTACTCTTGATTGAGAGAAACCTCGTTAGTCTCTGAGCACGAAATCAAGGTCTCATTTTCCTTTGCAGTTGAACTTGGATGAAATGGGAGCATCCATCAAACTGCTCTCTGACAGAAGCAAAGGGGTGGAGTGAATATTTCAGAATTTCTCTCTGCTGATGTACTTGCAACTTTCAGGTATAGACATGGTCACAGTTCAAGTCACAGTTCTGCATTTGTGGTGTAGTCTTTTTAACTTTGGCCTCTCAATGAAGTCAATTGTTTTTCTTGATTATCAGTAATAATTTTATTTTATTTTTTCTTTTGCTAGTAAAATGTGCAAGAATGAATATGAGGTGAGTATGGATGAACAAAAGAAAATACAACTTGTTTAGGGATTTTTCAGGCCAGCAGTTCTAGATATCACCAGTGACAGTCTGGGACTTGCACACAGTTGTTTGTACTAACATACATATAATCATGATAGAGATGTCAGTAGGAAGGGGCCCTGTGTGGTGACTGGAGAAAAGTAGTGAGTCAGCTGGGCTGACAGAAGTAGCTAATACGTATAGCCTGATATTTGGAAGAAGCAGTAGCACAAACAAGAGTATATCCCTTACATTAGTAAAGAAGGGTCTAATCTGGAACATCAGTTTGGCTGTGGAGTGAGAGAGAACAGCAAGAATTTAGAGGCAAAATATTGAAAGGAAAAAAGTCTTGACTTTGCAAATGTTGAATACTTCATTGACTAAGGAATTAGCCAAGTAAGAAGTCTGAGTATAGGAAAAAAGAGAAAAAGGTAAAAAAAGAAGAGGAGTTGCTTGTATTCAAGGGGAAAGTGCATTCCTTTAAACTTCAGTTTAAACTGTCTCAGAATGATGAGGAAAACAGGCAAGAATGGTCCATAATTAGCTCCTGACTTTATCAAAATCTGTGTTTAGTGTTATTTAAAATAAAAGGGTTGCATTGCATTAAGAACCCTTACAAGCTTGTGTATTGTATATCCTCACAGAGGTACACTGTAAATGAGAAAACAATTTGAGGTGAAGTTACATGATATGGCCAAATCAGTCTAAATCCCTGAAGGAGAAATTTCTATATGTCACTATTCTTGTTCTCCCCATGTATTTCTGCTTATTTTGTACTGCTTCTGGTGCTGTTTGGAACAAGCTGTTAACAAATTTCTGGGGTATTCCCCCCCCCCCCGGTTACTTTTCTACCAGTTGGGTAGTTTAATCAACAAAGCAGATAGAAGTATGATGGACTCTAGTGCCTGTGCAAGGGAAGGGATTGAACCTTGCAGCAGGGATGAGAGAACCAGGAAGGAAAAAAGTAATGAAGCTTCTAGAACGACTCAGCTCTTTGTTAGCTTCATCCTAACATGGAATTCCATTTTAAAATGTTTGTAAATTAGTGGAACATTTTGGAGAGCCAGTGCTTAATCCAGCAAACCTGATCTGTGAGGTCCTGCTTCTCAATTAGACAGAAGGGCACTGAGCCAGAGAGGCTAGAGGAGGAAACAAGGCTGGAAGCCACCCAAACCAAAAGAGGAAACGTAAGAGCAGACCACAGGACCCAAACACAACAGCCAGATGAACATCCAGTACTTCAGTAGCAGGCCCCACTGGCTTGCTTCTGACAAGACGTGAAAAACATCGTCCTTGCCCTTAGCTATAGATCTGTTTAAGTACTACTGACTTCTACCTGCCTCTCTTCCTTTGAAGACATGCTTCTGGGTTCTCCACTACTGTACTTAGTTGCCTCAGTCTAGATTAAATATCATTTATTGCTTCCTGCTCTTATTTTCAAACTCTTCAGAGTAACTCTGTCTTTAATTTTCTTCCAGAATACTTGATTTTGATTTCATTCCCAGCTCACATGTGCAAATGAATTGTACCAAGTTCAGATATCTATTTCTACCGTTTATTGTTGGATGATGTTCCAGAAGCCTCTGTTCTTTGGTTGCGTCCAAAAAATGTGAAAGAATATTTTATTAGTTGTAATCACAGGTCCTTAATTTTCTTTAGTAAGTGTGGCATATACTGTCTATTTTAGTATGTGATATGAGTGCAGAGATCTGGTCGGCATGGAGGTTAAATTAAAGGCTGAGAAGCTTTTTGGAATGTTGCTTTCAGTGCTCAGGGTTACAATTTCAGTTCATTTAATATTTTACAGATGAAGTTAAGACAGTAATATTGAGCTGTTTTAACACTCAGGAGGGTAGTATCTCAGTTAAAACAGTTATGAGTTCTAATATTAAAGATAGAATGAAAAGAAACAGTATTACGATGATGTAGGGATTTTTTTTTTTTTTTTTTTTTTTAAATCTACACCTAATATAATATTTTCCTTTTTCTAATAAGTGACTGGAAAAATTAGCCTGTTTCTGTAACTCCAGTAAAAAGTTGCATTTGAATAAACATAGGCCAATGTTTCCATTGTGTTTTGGGCACAGTAAGTGACACTTTTTGTGGCTAATAAAGTATGGTAAATTTTCAGGCATTGCTGGCTGAAAAGTTGTGTTTTGATTCTTACAGCTTTTGTGCTTTTGCTTGACACTGTAGTAAATTCTCATCAACTAGCTGTTAAATTCTTCTTGACTTCTTGCAAAAGCCCTCCCTTCATCAGTAAAATAAATACTTTTTTTTTTTTTTTTTCATTTTTCCTGAAAACAGGAAGATAAAGATTACTGTTGGTCTCCACAAATTTTGCAGCAGAAAATTAAGTACTGTAACCATAAGCGTGCTAAAGAGTCTGTATTATTTCAGAGTAGCAAGCACAGCCATTTGAATACCATTGAAGGCAGGGGAAGGCGAGATGGGAGCTGGGGAGAGGGACCATGGCTCACATGAGAACAGTGTCCTCATCAGCAAATGGCTCGGTCCTGCAGTGTTTGGAAAGCTGAGTAGATCGGAGTGGTGGTGATAACGGGGTTATCCAGAGCCCAGTGAGCACGGGCATCTGGACCCAAGCTCATGCTCAGCCTCCTGCTCAGCTTGCCTGCCTTGTGGGGGTTGTTCGTTCAAATGGCGTGGTTCTCAACCAGAAAGAGAAGGAGGAAATCCTCCACTGTTTGAGTCATCTTTTTCTCTTTTCTGAAAAATTCTTTTGAACTATCTTTTTCCTAATTGTTACTTAGTTTTGCATGCTGTGGATGTGTTTAAAAGTAATCCTACAGTGTTTTTTCAGTGCTGATGGTATTCTCTTCAATAAACAAAAGCAGTAACACAGGAACTGTGACAAATATTAATAAAAACAACTGTGAATATTTTACAGTAACTAAACCATCTCTTATTGCTCCTCCTTTGGCTTCTTCTGCTGCAGCAGGTTTTGGAGCAGAAACGGATGGTTAAGTTATGAATTAAGCTCTACCCTATACAAGGACAGAGTAAGTATATGGTTTGACAGTAAACTAACAAGTTACCAGAAGTCACTTACACAAAATAAAGTGAAAGTTTTAGTTTCCAGTTAGTGGAGAACATTACTGGGAGTGGAACAATTTTAAAAATTTTTGTGTAGAAACCAAGGAAATTGCTTTTATACATTTCCTCCAGAAGAATGAGATTCCCTTTGCCTCTTAGCTGAGCAATAACCAAAAACCAAAAGCAGTGGCTCACCATAATCAGCCATACACTCGATTCTTGTGCTCTTGTCCATGAGAAAAAAATGCTTATTTCAGTGTATTTGCTGGGAATGTATTTCACGTTTACCCAGATGTGCTTTCTTTCTTCAGGCACTGGCACTCTCACTTTTATCATCATTTGCAACAGAAAGGCTGAAGCGGGAAACCTAGGATATAAAGAATGCCACATGAACCAGAGACATTAACCTTATGACTGTTTGTCCCCCAGCACGTTGTCGTTATACCCTGTTTTGTCCTTGATAGATGGGGAGATATGGGAAAAGCAGTAACATGGAAGCAGCATGGAAAATTGTTTTACGCCTGTGCCTTAGAAGATGGCCTCGGTGAGATCATTTGTGAAGTGCTGTGAAAGAAGTGGCATTGTGGTGGCAAGGGCTCCACTTTGTGTTATCTGTCTGCAGCTTTTGTGAGTACAAATACTCACTTCGGCTCTTCTCAAGGGACATGAATAGCTTTGTATAGGACTTGGTAAATGAGCTGTAGAGAACAGGGAGGGAATCAAATCAAGTGAAATAATTTCTGCTGTGAATTTCTTGTGACTGCTGTGAACTCCTAATAGGGATATAAACAAGAAACAGTGTGTATGAGCTCTCATGTGGAGGTGTAAATGTCTTATCTCTACATGCTAGCAATGTCTGGGGCTTTTAATGTTTAAGATGATACAATCCCTGATGGTTTGCATGGTCAGGAAAGAGAGACCAGTTTATTTCTTTCTTTTGTTTTTCCTGGGTTTTCTTTTTTTTTATATGTACAGGGAGATGTTTTAGAAATTTGTATTTCAACTCATATTCCAAAATTTGTAGTGTTATTCCTTAATACAATTAGGAGGGAAGATCTTGGTGAAAAGTCTATTCAAGTATATTCATTGTCAAAGTGATGTGGAGAGTACAAGAGAAATATACTCATAGCTTTTAAATAATATTTGTATTTTTTCCAGCTTTCCAAGCGTTCCTCATCTCCTCCCTCTGCCTCTCCCAGTGATGCCACTGCAATTTTACTGGGTTCTTTGTTTATAATAAATATAGTAAAAATAAACCCTTGATCTTTGCGTACCAAGAGTGTCAGTCTAACTTCCTGAGGTTATTTGTAATTTTATCACAAATATTTTTGTAGGAGATTTTTGAGCAGTTCAGTCCACTCCAAAACTTGATGAAAGCACGATAGTACCACATACAGAAATACATTAAAACCTAATTTTGTTAAAATTAGGAAAACTATGAAGCATGTTTTCTGAGGAAGTGTGCTGAATTCTTGTCATTGAGTGTTTGTGTGTGTATGTAGCTACATTCATATCTATAAGATACATCCAGTCGTGACCTGAAATAGATTATTTATTTATTTATTTATTTTCATGAGTTTTATCATGCTAAATGAGGGATAAAGGGGCGAATACAAAACATTCTGTCATGCCCTTGGTGCTTAAAGTTTTACATTATTTTTTGGCACAGGGCAAAATCCCGTGGTTAGTGGTTTTAAACATGAAACTATTTATTTCAGGATTTTTTTTCAGTGTCCTAAACATAGATTTTTGTGTCCTGCAGTCACTTGTCAAGTTAGTTCACTACCTGTCTCAGATTTCAATTGCTTGATTTGCTGCAACAGTGAAAAGTGAGGCTGAACTTTAATCAATCCATGAGGCAATCTATAATAGCCCACCTCCCTGCTTATTATCCACTTGCAGTTCACTTCCATTGCTTGAGTTTTTAAATACGTTCATGTCCATTACTGCAAGAAGTATTTCTACAGCTAAGTGTTTCAGTTGGAAAGTAAAAGGGCCAGAACATGTCTGGAAGGAGACAGTGTATGCCTTTCATAAGTAGGCTGTTAGAGATGTGATTTTTTTTAAATGACTAAATGAAAAAAATCAGGGAAAAGAAATTTCATATATTTCCCAGTGAAAGAGAAAAATATATGTGGTATCAAATCAAATATTTGTTTTAAGATAATAGTTTTGGTTTGAGGTGTTTCTTACATAAAAAAGTTTCTTGGCTATATTTTTGAATAAAATGTCATTTTGATAGAAATAAGGTAATTATTATAAATACACTGTTCACTCTTGTAACTATGCACCCCTATCACTTCTAGTTCAGATATCTGACTTAAAACCTGGAGCTCCTTCAAGGCTTATAGGGGAGGGTGAGAGAGGTGCCTTCAGAAAGTGGTTCAAGGCACAGAACAGAGCTGGGATTTTTACTTGTGTTCTCTGACTTAGGTTTGCAGATTCCCATTCTTCTCTGTTAATTCCTCTGTGCAGCTCAGCTCCTGACTGCAGCAACTTAGCTCAGTGCCTAAGACATAGAGTAACTGGGCGATATAGTATAATCGTCTTATGCTTACTAAAGTGTCAAGATCACACAGAAAAAACAATCAAAAAAACCTTCTGACATTGTCAGTCCTTTGGAAAGGAACCATTATATGCTTCTGTCTTTCCAAAGTGTTGAGCGCAAGCTGGTACCGTTCTGTGCACTGGCCATGCTACCAGAAAGCATATTAATGTTAACAACAGAAATAGCCAAAAATCCACTGTTCTTTTCAGAGGCTGCCACTCTTCGTGGGCATTTATCTTCAAAACCCCCTCATTCCTGGAGTGTTTGTTCTCAATCCATTTTGCAAGCATTTTTGGACATTCAACAAAACTGGTACTGAGGTTACCTCCTTACTTCCTTCCCCCTTCATGTTACCTGTCTGCATTGTAGAGAAAGTGACAACATTGCTTTGTGACCACATCAAAGGATTTATACTTTTATTGGGACTGTGGGATGTACAGAGCCCTTTCAGCTCTCCGCAGTGCTGTTGCTTGCAGAGTGATGGACCATGGGGGATTCATTCTCCAGCTGGTGAGAACTGCTGTAGGTAGCTCCAAAGAACCGGCTGGATCCATTCCAACTTGCACCACCTGAGTGAGTCTCTGGCCTGTACCTTGTACTGCATGGCATGCAAGAGTTGCTTGTCATGGCTGGACTGTTGATGATGCTGTGACTGGAGTAAAAATGGCAGAGACCTAAATGGGTGGGCATGGGTCTCTCTGTACCAGTAGTGATGAAGAGCAGAACATGCTCAGCTTTTTTGATGTAGTGTGGATTACTTCTTAGAGCTCCCGTGAACGTTCAGGCATGTTGTGTACTTGGGGAATCACTTATGTCGCTCTCAGTTTTGTTTTCACCTTTTTTTTTTTTTTTTTTTTTTTTTTTCCCCTCTTCCCTGCAGCAGGGTGAATTTTTCCTTCTCTGCCTGGGTACATTGATGCTTGCAATATTCTTTTCTGAATCCAAATACTGCTCCACACTGGAACTTTTCTTTCTAAGATGTTTAGCTGTAGATATTTCTACCTAGACATTTTAATTTTTGAAGTTTTTATTATTTTTTTGGTGAAGGGTAGCCTTATGCTGTTCATATACACTGTTTAAATTTAGGAACAAATCCTCTCTTTTCCCACATAAGATTTATTTCTTTTCATTTCCACTGAAATAAAATTTTCCTTACTCTATATTTCAGATTCTGGTTTTCCAGGGAGGAAGCTAACACTATTTCTCTTACGTATTACATGCTGCTCTCTTAAAAGGTAGACTTGTTCATTCATGTCAGACTGTTCTGAATTTTACATGTAAGACACATCAGCTGGGATAGGCAAATGTTAATTATAGGAAAGAGCATAAAAAGCTGGAATAGGTTTCAACTTCTCCTTTCATCTACAAGAAATGATTGAAGATCACTTCACATTAAAGGGGAGAAATGTTATTTTAAAAATGTGAACAGGAGCCTTGATCTCACAGGGATCACTTCCTACTGAGAGGAAGTGGCAGCAGCCACTTTGTAAAAAAGACAAGTGGTGGCTAAAGCCCATTATTCTCTGTGCAATTTTGAAATGGAAAAAAAAAAAAAAAATTTTAAGAGTGGTTGCAATGTGCTTGATGTTGAAAGGGGCTTCAAACTTTGTGGTATCTGCTGAGGGATACTGTTTGTGTGACTGTTTTAATTCTTTCTTCTAAAGTCCTAGAAAGTGAATAGGTACAGATAAGTGTTGAAATACCAACACGACTGAAATTGGTATGTGGTTTGTGTGTGATCCTTTCCTGAAAGTTCTTAAAGTTATTTTGATATCAGAGATTTTAGCACCAGTTATTGATTCTAGGAATCTTCTTCTTATAGGCTATACTGCTTGCTAATAATCTTGTGTGTGAGCCAATAAAACAGAGAATGTCTACCGCCATTATTTTCTGTACCACTGAACCACATTAGTTATTTCATGATATTTATTCATTTCGTTTCAAAGTTTTTTTTTTTTTTTTTTTTTTTTTTTTTTTTAAATTTGCAGTCTCCTATGCTTCTCTTGAAATATTTATCTTTCAGCATAGAATGGTTAGCCCAGCCCTCTCCAAATGACTCATTTCCATAAGGCCTGCAACACTGTAAGAATGACAGATGTAGAATGTATAAAGTTGGTTGCTGAGGTAGTAATCCAGTTTATCATTTGCAGTGGGCTCATTAGTACAGGATGTTAAGGTACAGAATGCGAAGGACTCAGTAAACAAGAAAATGTGTTTTAAGGACCAGCAACCTAAACAGTTGAGTCAGATATATTTTTAACAGCAGTACTTGGAGGAAGGTCTGGGTTTATAAAGCTTGGTGAAGGAAGAGGAGGTGGGTTGTTTTAGTTTTCAAGTGACATTGACAGAAAAAGAAGAAAAGTATTCCATGCTGTATAAAATAATGCAGTTAGTAAAAATATGTCCTAAAATGAATGAAGTCCATTGGGAATGAGCAAACTTGGCCAACTGAGTGTATTTGGCTTTTCTGCTTTGCTTTGCAATGCGTCAGTTCTAATGAATGACTTGTGCCAAGATAGATGAAAATATACCTAATCACAAAAATACTCAACTATGGCATGAGAACACTGTGTGGGACTTCACTGCTAGTCTCTTCATTATCTAGTGAGTGAGATTATGCATAACTCAGGTTCTTTAATTTTATTAACTCAGCAGAAACAAACATTGCATAGTAGAAAGCCTGTGGGATTTATTCTCATAGCATTCTTATGCATATAGAAAGTTCCACTGCAGGATATGGGTGGCTAAATGACAAGTCTGATTTCTGTTAAAATAATAAAAGTTAATAAAAAAGGGAGAGAATTTGGATTGAATTTTACAGTCCCTGTGGATTCCAGCCTCTTCCTAATTAACCAACACCTAGATGCATTAAAGTGTCTTGCCAGCTCTGTGAATATGTCTGTGGTTTCCAAAATGTTAAAAATCATTCTTCTTGTGCCAGACAATTTTGATACATAGTCATTCAAATTTTCATATTTGACTTTGTTTTTTCTTGTTTCTGTAACTTTCTTAACAAGCATATGAGGGCTGGAACACTCACTGATAAAGATAATTGAAAATGACTGCACCAAAACAGCAATAAACATTAATTTAAAATCCATAGGCCAGTGAATCAGAACTGGTGACATAATTTTAAGAATAATCTTTCTTCAGAGAAAAAGCAGAACCAAAGCATAGGGCTTCAGCTTTCAAAAGAGCTTGGGTTCTTAAAATTTAATGTTCTGTGAGATTTGATTATAAATTTCTAGTAGACCAAGTATCTTTTATACAACCTATTTGGTGAATAAATTTAAATAATGAATACATTAGAGGAGATGATGACCCTTTAGATTACAACTTCAAGAAATTGAAGTAGCTGTACTTTCTTAAGGAAAAACTCCACTTTGTTAGTCTCAGTGTTTAATTTCTGAAAATTTCTACATAGAAAAACAAACATTATTTTCTTCATGCTGGTGAACAATATTCAGCCTTTTAAAATTTCATTTGGAAACATTCAGAATTTAACTTTACACGTGTAGCATTATTTACAATAATTGCTATCAGTTTTCAAAGTTGAAATTTACTTTCAAAGTAAATTTGACTTTTAAATACTGGAGTGGTTACCTAACAAAGGTAGAGATCTAAAACAGTTGTCATTCATTTAGTATATTTCTATTGTCTGACTTATTGATGGTGCTACAATAAAAATAATGACTATTCAATCATTACATATTCAGTTGGTACTTATTAGTACCGACTTAGGAATATGGTTTAGTCTTAGGGATATGGTTTAGTGGGGACTGCTAGCGTTAGGTCAGAGGTTGGACTCGATGATCTTGAGGTCTCTTCCAACCTAGAAATTCTGTGATTCTGTGAAATTCTGTGATTATTCAATCTTCTGCTTATAAATATTGATACTTACAAGAAGTAATAAAAAACCTGTCACATTCCTCGTTTTTTTCTAGAACCCCAACCATTTATTTTTGGCATTTAAGAAGATGAGCTTCCAACAATTACGTTGCTTCTAAATATCTAGGAGCAGAGCAAATGTCAGATGTTTTCTGCTCCTAAAATGATGCAAAACAGACGTATGCCTATTTAGTTGTCTAATTAAGCTTTGCATCACTGGAGCAAGAGAAAAGACCTAGAGTGTTTATTGTTCGCATATTCAACATTAATTCACCAGTTACACTTGTCTGCCTAGGAATTTGAGAGATGAGCCAAATTGAGATGCCTATTGTTGCTTGCTTTGAAGCAAGCTTGTTAAAACCTCTCTGATTACCCTCAACATGTAATTTTATGAAACATTGCAGGAAAAGAATTCCCAGGGTTCTGGGCTGAATGATGGAAGCAATGCTTACAACATGCCTTCAAAAACCGATTTCACTGCAATTTTGATGGCAGGTAATGAGAAGATGAACGCAGATAGTGGGCTGAGCGTTTTGTATGTTGTTAGGATTCTTTCCTATGTGGAAATCCCGCTGACAATCCTTC
Source organism: Netta rufina (assembly GCF_964035555.1). NCBI lineage: Eukaryota > Metazoa > Chordata > Aves > Anseriformes > Anatidae > Netta > Netta rufina. The sequence goes on from NC_140127.1 coordinate 41,903,231, forward strand.
CATTATACCAGCTGTCTTTTTGTTCCTATTGTGTGTCTATCTGTATTCTTTACATTTGATGGAAGTGCCTGAATTATCATTAGATTATATTAAACATGTCTGATTAACAGTGAAAAATAGCTCCCTTTTTTAGTGTTACATGACAAAGAGCTTTTGCTTGCTTAGAATGCAACAGAGAGTAAGTTGCACTATAGGAAAATAGTCAGATCAATTGGAAGTTGTTATTTTCTCCTTTTACTTGTCCATAAGTAGGTAAATAAATGAATATATGAAAATAATTTGCTATTCCTGTGTTTCCTTGTTTTTCCTTGTTTTTCCCAGTCCTTGAGATTGAGTACCAAAATCCAAACCCATTTCACAATAACCTCTGATGAAAAATCAATATATATATACATATATTTCATTTCAGTTACCATTTTCATGAGGAGAGATAATAGCTTCTTCCACAACTAGCAAAGCTCAGATTCTTCTCATTAGATTTTTGGGTTCATATGTGGCTTGGAGGCTTCTTGCACTCTACTTCTACCAATGTTGAGGAATGTAATGAATTTTGTGCCCTTTGTTCCCCCACCTTTTGGGCTTTGAGTTTCTCCACAATTGGCCTATATACTAATGTATAAATTAAAAAGGACTAACTTTGTACAGATGATCCCATAATGCTTGTTTGAACATAGATCAACATGGTTAAACAATCTTAAATGGTAACTACTAAAATGAAAGTGTTTATGTTTGGGGCATTAAAAAAATAATCAAATGATGAAAGTGGTAAAGGTCTGTGGTAAAGGTAAAAGACTGTGAGGAAAAGTGTAATCCAGGCTGTTTATTACAGACTTTTCTGTTAAGAGTATTCAAAATATTAGTTAAACATAGCTCAGCAACAAGAGTATATTGTGTATATATATTGTTAGGAAAAAGGGAGAGCGGCTAATAGGAGCAAGAGTGTTGGAAGTAATGATATTCATTAGCTAAAATGTAGATTTCTTGAAAGGCTGTTTCTGTCTCTAACTTGTATAATTTCTGTTCCCAAGGAGACTATTCAAAATCCAAGTTTTTAAGTGATTTTCATGTTCAAACATTATTTAATTATTTATTTATTTTTCCAAAAAAATATTGCAAAACCTACAATGCATTATGTAGAACAGAATTTCACTTTGTACTAACATCCTGGATCTGTTTAGTCAAAGATTTTGGACAGTGACTGGAGTGACCAACATTTGCTTTGGCAGCTAAAACTACTTGCTACATCTGTCATTCATCTCTTGAAAACCCACAAAATACAAAATTGAGAAAATGTGCAAAAGAAGTGATGTATGAAAAACATGTTGTCTGTACAGCATTTGCAGTAGTGAGCTAACAACATTTTTATTGGCTTTCTGTCTGGTTCTAAGGTTGATGAAGTAAAGAAAGCCACCACTCTACCCCAGGCTAAGACAGTTTTTCCTTTCTTGAAAGAGTAAACATCTATCCAAGAGTGAATACATGCCTTCATCTTATCTTGGAAATTCATTCCTGAAACATCTAAACCAGATGCATTCTTGGTCTTCACTTAGAGAGAAAGGCTCCTAAGAGTGACTGTTCAAGCAATGATTGGTAGAATAAATGCAGAATGGCCCAGATACATAATATAATATGTAAGATAATATGATATTTGCCTAATTCAAAGCAGTAAGGCTGTCTTTTGACCTACTTTGGCAAAGGTGGGTATTTGGCTTGTATCTCTCTGATGCACATACTTGGATTGGATGAGTGCATTAAAAATGCTAGTTTCTAAGTTTGTGTCCTGCACTTAAGTTCACATGGACTATGAAAGGTTAAATTGAAGGAAGTTTCCAGGTGTCAGTCTTACAAAAACAGGAATTAATATTAATATATTAATATCTGTATGTGTCTAATGATTTCTTTTTAAAAAACAAACAAAATAGTTAAGGTGAAGATGAACCAATCAGCTGTCTGCCATCGCTCTGTCACTTTTGTCTTGTTTGTCTGTTCTCCTACACATCTCACTGTAGGCCTTATTTGTTGTCCATGGCCCAATTACCAGACCACCACACCTGTCCCAAACTTCTATGGAGAAGGGGTAGTAAGATTATTCTTGCCAACCCTATTCAACCCCACCACTTCTTACATGTATATTTCTCAATATGTCTCCGATGTTATCTATAAAATGAATTTTAATATAGGTAGGGGAGAAATAGGAAAAAAATGCTGGTGTTAAGAAAACCAGTCACTGCTTTGTAGCACTGTTTAGGTTAAGTTTCCATACTAGACCTAAAAATGGCCTAGGAAGTGCTGGGCTGTTGGAAGGACACTAATATCTACTTCACACAGCACATCTTTCTGCAGCTTTTTCTTTAGTCTTCTGTTCTTACCACCCACAGTAGTGGATTTGTGTACAGGAGGCAGAGTCTTTCAAAAGGTTTGGTTCAGCAATTTTGTGAGGCCTGTAGTCCATTAAACTAAGGGACCAGTTGAATCAAAGAAGCTGCACAGTCCCCTAGTTTTACTTTTGAAAGCACTGGCCCCCAGGAATGAAATGATATAAAAGACAGCACAGCTAACCTTTTCTTTTTCTACCTTGGACTGAGTTCTGTTTAGTAGTGACACGAAATTTCTATCAGGTTCCCTCCATACGGTCCTTTCAAGGCTCCAATAAAGGAATGAATACCAGAGCAGAGCCTTTACCCATTCAGTTTTCAGCTCTGTTAGCTTTCAATACCAGAAATGTATTTAAAAGTGGGTAAGGTTTGTTAACTCTAATATACCACTGTCACTCATCCTAGTCCAAAAGAATAAAACTATATATGTGATAGGATTTGCAATTCAAATGAAACCATTTTACTTCTTGAAAATAGGCTACTGTGGAAGAAAAAAGGCTGTATAAAGGATCACATTAACCTACAGCAATAATATTATAACAGCACTGTTCATGATACTATAGTTAGGACTGTGCCAACTGGTTAATTTATAAGCTTTTTCCTTCCCTTTCTGAAATATCCAGCTGCTTCTCCCCCGGCTTTACAATTTTCTAGTTAAATGTCTCCAACACAAAACCTCTGCTTGTTAGAAAATGAAATTTTGTAGACTCGGCTACCATAACTTTTATTTTTATGTATTTTTATAGTTTTGCTTTCTGTCCTTTTTTTTTTTTTTTAAATAAAATATTATTTTTATTTTTTTAACAGAAATATAATTGCCCTGTCTATATTATTTTCAATAAGTAGCATATACATGATTATCGTGCCATAGTTTTGAATTACTGAATTTTCTTAGGAGCTTTGCTGTTCAGTTTACTTTCTTATTATAGACTGGAAAGGGGCAGTTAGGATGTATTTCAAAAGTCTGTAAATGCATAGCTACAGAAAACAGTGTATTTCATCCGCCCTAAAGAAATTGTCGCTGCTGACTGAGTTCATTGGTAAAGAATCTGGGCTTTGTTCTGTGGGAAAGTCACTGTAGGAATACAGCTCTCTATCTGCTGTTGTCAATCAACGAAAATTGTATAAGAGTACATTTTGAAAGGTATTGCCTTTTAGGTTAATAGTGGAACTGTATATAAGTGTGAGTTAAAAATCATGCTAATTCATGCTTCAGTGTAATATATGTAATATAACGTAATAAATGCTTCAGTGTAATAGGTCAGGTAAGAATGAAGCCAGTGATATTGATCTTAACATTAATAGTCAGTGCTATCTCTGCCATTAGTGTTAAAAACTTTTAGTAACAACACAGCTATGGGCATGACAATTGGAGCCCAGGGTGTATGAGGAGAGGAGAACAGACCTTATAGTGGGGGTGGATAAGTGAGCCTGAGGTTCAATGCTAGACTTCGACTTGCAGGGAAAAAGACTGGTTTCAGTGTCCTTACAGCAGTTATGCTACAGAGTAAAAAACAGTGTGTGATCCAAAAGGTGGAAGTATTTCTGATTCTAACCTGGTGTCAGGCTAGCTAGACTTTAGAGATACAGGCTTTCAGAGAACCAATATGATCCTGCATTTATCTGTACAAAAGCTGAAGTATATTGGGAACAGGAGCCTACAGAAAAACAGGCCTAAAGAGAAGGTCAGCTTTAAAAAGTGGTTACTATTCAGTAAAGCTGGAAAGTCTTGAAATATGGTGCATTCTTTCCATTTCTGAATGTGTGATTTAGTGCTGGAGAAGTTGGTTACCTGACCTTATGTTCTGCTTTCTAGTTTGTGGAAGTTTTGTTTAAAAATCCAAGAGGAGTTAGAATAGAATTCATCATGCTAGCTAGAATGGTTGATCTGTCACTCATGGAAATGACCCAAGGCATGCTTTATTTCGGCTGCAATGCTCATAAAAGGGTGCTTCTGTATTGTAGTTTGCCCAAAACTCATGCTGATTTATTGCAGTTTTTGTCTGTCTACATCCGTATGCATGCTACAGACCAGCACAGGAAAACACAAAGTCAGACTGACACTTACAGGTACTTTTCTAGCAGTTCACTAGTCCAGTTTGATCCTTAAGAACACCTTTGGCAAAATATTTTAAGTTGTATGTCATGAGCTGTTTCCCAACGAGTATTTAATGTGTATATGCATGTGAGCATATGTCCAAACAATCATATATAAATATTTATATATATACTTATGTATTTATACTCGACATGTTTAAGAAGTAGGATAGATATAAACGCTTCTATTGTGTAAATACATTAGTATACATCACTATATTCCTTGATATTTATACAAATAATTAGGTGCATGTGTATATCTGTACCTATATTTTGCCTATTCTATGCACTAAGTGAAACATGGAAAAAAGGTTAAAGGGTTCAAGTCCAGGGCTAAGAATCTCTGAATAATTCCTGTTATACTGCTATCCTTCAGTTCATGACTGAAGTCACTGAGCCTAGAATGAACTTTAACTCCCATATGCAACAGGAATTGCTGTTTATGGGGCTCTATTAATGTTGTCTTATAAGTTTTTGAATCCCACTTTTTCACAGAAGTATTGAAAAAAATTGATTTAGCAGCCCTGTGTTATGGAAAAACATTAGATCATTGCCTTAAGAATGATATTTTCGATGTACGTTTCACCGTGAGCACATCAGCTCGAGACATGGGAACACTGAGTTCCTGGAACTGGAACACTGTCTGTCCACACTAATGTGTACAGGCAGCTTGCTTGGGAAGAGCCAAAGAGCTCCAGTGGTGGACAGAGCTGTGCTCTCCCTATGACTGAGCCATCCACGCTGCCTGATCAAGAAGTTGGGCCAACATTAACACGTGATGTTGTCTCAGTTTCTCTGGCTACTTCTACATACTAAATATAAAGCCTCAGGCATTATTTTTGAGTCCTGAAGCCAATTGGCTCAGCTTGGCTTGCATCCGTGTAGCTAAAGTCACCTTCACAGAGGAGAGTGACTGCATCTGAAGTACCACTGGGAATTTTTCCTTGTTCAGGCTGGCACTTGAGCATCATCTTGCAGAGCACTAGGGTGCTGAGACCAAAGTGGTGTCCCATGCTACTGCTAAAACTTCAACAGCTTGGACTGTGTGTTAGGTCTTGGGCTCGTTCCCTGGCCGTATTTGGTTTGCTAACATAGACGTAGTCTCTGTCTCTGCAGAGACCTGGCTGTCAAGTTGATCGTTTATCCAGCGTGTGCTCAAGAGGTTTACAGGATAAAGGCTGGGTGAATCTAGCCTTTTGAAACGTTTAGATATGTGCTTAATTCATACTTCTTTCTTCCTCCACCCCAGCCTAATCTCTTTATTAAATGTTTAGCCTAATTGTCTAGAAGTTAGAATCTTGGTCCATATTACTTTCCAACAACTTTTTAATCTGCTTGCTAGTTCAACTAACTTTGGCAAGAGTTCAAATCTTATAGGTCTTAAATTACTGCATGTTGTTTGAAAAACAGGAACTTGGTAAGGATGAGGGCTCCAGAGGAATCATTCCACCAAGGGAAAGCTGGAATGCCTGAACTCATGAGTTTGTCATGCTGCCTGGCTGATCAGCACAGCTACTGCTATGAGCAAGTATTGCCTGCCCACCTGATAAAACAGTGGGGGGTACTGACTGGTAGAAGAGGGAAGCCATAGGGCCTGAGAGGCAGGAGAAGACAGAAGATGCAAATCTAGAGAAAAGTAGGCTTCCTCAGCCTGACTGATCTAAAATGTGCATGCTTGTTTTATTTTCTGGAGAGTGGAGTTACTTTTGTTCTTGGGTAGCAGAGATCTGCTTAGAAGGTGAAAACTATATCTTTGAGTGCCTCACCCCAAAAAGGGAATCTAGAATCCAAATGCTGTGTGCCTTGCTGTCCTAATGGAGCCATGCAGTGAAGAAGGTGTCTCAGAAAAGGGAACATATTGAGCAAGAAGATGCTTCAAGATAGATATATCTATGTAATAATATAATAAAAGGGTGCTGAAGGCAAAAGCACAGCATAGTGTATCTAGTCTTTTCAGCCTCTGAGATTTAGGCACAAAAGTCACAAAGCCTCCTCCTGAGTTGAGTGGGTGCATATTCAGTAAGTGTTTCTGAAAATGCCTTTTCTCTCAAAGAACTGAACAGAACTCCTTCTTTTATTTTAAACGACAAGTGGTGGAAGGAATTATGTGGTGTTTATGTATTTTATGCAATAATGTGAAATACAGGCAGTCTTGGAACTAGAACCCAAGCTGTCCCTTTCTTAGTCAGTGACATAACTATTAGACTTTAGAAACATCATCTCTTGTATGCTTTTTTCGTGGACCAGTGAACCTCGTATTTTACTGGGAAATGTGGCAGTGATTCAACAAAGGCTGAAGAATGCCCTTTCCAGTCTGGTGGTTAGATCATTCTCCTGGGTGGTGGCAGATGTAAAAGAGAACGACCTGGGTCTCACACATCGTAAGTGTTCTGACAATCAGATTCTTGCATGAAAGGATAACTTATGGTCTAAAATGAGGCAGTTTTTACAGCTACGTTTTGCAAGGAGCTTTATCCTCTTGAATACATACATGAATTTATATATTTATGAACTAAGTGCATCTATTAGATCAGCTCTTCAGGGGGCGACAGTTTCATTTCTGTTTTCCAAATCCTGATTGATTTCATGTAAGCTAGGTTTTGACCTGTTTGGCCCTGTTAAAACCAGGGCTGCTGTCAGGCATTGACATTTTGTAGCTGCATAAAAGACTGTTTCCACTGCTCAGCCCATGTGGTTTAAAGAAGCCTTCTGTACCCTGCAGTGAAATGGGCTGAGCGCTCATGTAAGTCAGCTATCATTGCTCAGAAAAAGAGCAGCTTGGTTGCTAATAGCAAACATTTGTTAGGAACAGCATCTTTAACTGCTCCAGCCTCTTGCAAAATGAATGCTTGTCAATTGAAAAAGAACATTTGCAGAGAGTATCATTTCTGCTTGTTCCACATGCAAGCATCTGGAATGAAGGCAGCATATCTTTGGAGAAGAGGTGAAGATCTTCAATTTATATCACTGCAGTTAAACTGGTAGAGAGCATCAGCCAAAGGTTCTCCTCATTACTGTGTCCTCTGTGCCTCTGAGCACATTAGTTCAGTCAGAAGGACTGGTTCTCACAGCTCTGCTTCCTGTACTCAGATGTGGCATATTCCAAATGCTCATGAGGTTTTACTCTAGTTACCAAGGTATTTGCTAAGCAAAACAAATAGCACCTGAAAATATTAACGTACAAGCTGATTGCCAAACATGTGTACATTTTAAAAGATATTAAATTGGCTTGCTCTGCCTACCATTCTCAGGCAGTGGCTCTACTTGCCTCCATATGGGATTTGAGCTGTGCTTCCCACAGCAGATTCCTCTTGCTCATCACATCCCCTCTAAAGGTGCATAAGAATGAGATGTGGATTTTCTAATGGAGTTTTGTGGTTGTAGAATACCTAATTTAAATTGTTAGAGATTGCACTTCTTTAGTATTGAGCAACAAGTCCCATCCAGAGTCCAATCACTTTTTTTTTTTTTTTTTTTTCCCCCCTAAATTTCAGAACTAATAAGTATTTCTTAGTAATGGATTCTTTGAAGCAAGTATTGCCTACTGGCAACAGCTGTTTCCATTAGTAACTAAGTATTTTAGATTCAAGGGAATAAAAAACCTTAGGTTTAAAGCCATAGGTGTATTTATGTGGAGAAGTGAGACACATTTACCAGTATCTGAGTTGTATGGCTGTACCGTGCTTTGACTAGCTTTACTGGTTCTCATGCAGCCTTGCCACATTGTGTTCAGAGGGTACAATACATCAGACCTGGATTCTGCCTACAGCATACAAGTAATGCTTTTAGCTCAGTGGCTGTTACTTCTATCATAGTACCCACACAACTGGATGTAGTTTTCATAAAAAAATACTTAGTAAGGTGACTCATTTGCAAGTACAAAATTGACCTGCTTTCCTGACTAAAGGAACATTATAAGAAGTGCTATTGAAGCAAATACATATGTCCAAAAACCCTTCTGCATTACAGCAAATGACTCAGTTGAGCCTTTAGCCCTGTGGCTGTTTTCCGGCATGCCTCAGAGGCTGAGTTGTTATATCCTTTAAAATATAAATATTAAATTAAGCTTACCATCATTTGGCAAACGTCATTGAAATTTTTCACAGTTTTATGGAACGGGTTGCTAAGACTGTAAGCTTGTAAGTGGTAAAATAACAGACTTTATACCTGGTAGCTATTTGAAGCAACATAGTGTCCAAGTAAGTAAATATGGCACTTTTCTGAATATGCTGTCTTGAACAATGAATGCAGTGATGTTCAGCTCTAATGTGATTCTAAAAGAGGTTATTAGTAACCACATGTTTGTTTGTGGCTAGCTTACATCCCATATGTTATTGTAGATCTGATAATAAATGCTTTATTCTACTATAAGTCAGAAACAATTCAACTGAAACTAGCAGAGTCAGACTGGAAATAAGCTAGGGATTTGGGCAGTGTTAATCCACCATAATAATGGTGATTTCCCTCAGTCAGGGGACTGAGTTCTCCTGTTGCTCCCAGGAAGAGCTCCAGGTCAATGTTTAAGTGGTATGTGGATGACATAATCTTACTCCTCATACCATGCTTGTTCACCTCATTTTAATTTCCATCCTTGTGACTCTGGCACCACTCCCTTTCAGAAATAAATATTCACGTTCCTTAATAAAACATGTTTTAGCTTTTGAAATTATATGATTATCTAGTGAGAGCATAACTAACGTATGTTCTTCCATGATCATATGGGCAAATAAAAGTAGAAAAAAAAAACTGGTTATATTAGAAATATAAAAATAAGGTAAACTAACATCTCTGCATAATTCCATGAGTCTTTTGTCTAAAATAATGTATAGATTATTATAAATATAACAAAAAGTCAAACATGCAAATGATGCTTAACAGCTGCTGAGAAAACCTGACAAACAAAGGCTTTGGTTTTCCTACATTTACCCATGACTAACTATGTGGTAGAGTTGCGTCATTGAACTAAACACAACTTCTCAGATCTATAAAGTTGTTTATATCCATATATTGTGTCGTAATAGCCGTAATAGCTGATTTTTAATATTCAACTGATGATACTTTTTGTAAGAAATGAAGAGGTCAAACTTTTGCAATATGATGTTAAACTTGAAGCAAAAACATTTTCTCAGTTGAAATCGGATGAGCTGTGTGGGAGGGTTTTGTTTAAATATGCATTTGAATTCAGAAAAGAATATGAGCTTGTAAACAGGAAATTCGCTTTTACAAACTGCAGTGCCAAACACATCTTGGTACATACAGAAATGGTCATAAACTGCTTTTTGTTTACAGAACTACCATAGCTTTAATGGAAAGATTGTGTTCTGGAAGGGCTCTGTGGAAGCTCTGCAAACAAGGGCATCAGGCATCCTATCTTGCAGGCATTTTATTTTGTTAGGAATCTTTAGTTTGGTAGGTTTCAAAACATTTTCCTGTTGCTCACTTTTGGATGTGAAAGTGCATTTTTGAATATATACTTTTCTATGGTGATAATCAATTTTACAGCAGATGGAACTACATTTTTGTGAAAAAAATAATCGAAAATAAGTGTATATAGTATTGTAATAAATCCATAGAAAGTAGGGAACAAGGTTCAAAGTAGGTGATCCAATTGAAAATGTTACTTTCTGAGCCAGGATGATGCTTTTTTGATAATACTTGAAATAATTCTTTTGAATTAATGGCAGAAATTGAGTTTGTTTTAGATAATTCATATGCTATCTGAAGAATAAAAAGTCTTTGAGGGAGTTTTCACCTATTAGTTTCTTTAACGAACATTAACATACTCAGCCGAGAGGTTTTCTTATGCTATTGTTTATTCTTTCTTGACCTAAAACCTATGCCAAAGCAAGATTTTTATGCCAGATAGTATTAATACTTGCCCTGCTGAATAGCTCTTTCTTTCACATAAGGTAGTTTCCATGTGTGCTGCCCAGCAGGGTGTTTCAGTTGAAGTATTGATATGATGTTGGGTGTTTAGTTTGAAGGTTCATATAACAGGTTTGTTATCCATACAGTTTTGTTATTATCTGGAAGGAAAGTTTTTGACATATGTAATTGTCCACCCACCGTTGAAAAATTCAGACATGCTTATAATTATATGGAGAAACCTTATGGGCTCAGCTGCAAAACCGACTGTCCAAAGCAAATAATGGAGACTTGGCTGCATACTACATTCCCTCTAATAAGGCAGAGAGAAAGAAATAAGACTCCTGTATGAAAATGTGCTGTGGCATTTAATAGAAACTGATAACCTTTCTATGTGAATTATGGCCCAACCTATAAAAAAGAACAGGAAAACATATATTTCTTCTCAAATTCTGTAGGACAATTAAAAAGTTTTATGGAACAGATGCTCAGCTTTTAATTCTGCAGAATTTTTACAGTGATTATTTTAGAATTCTAATAAATTACCCATTCCTAAGGATTAATTTGTACCAAAATGTAAAGGATTTCTACTTTATTTGGTCTTATTAAATTCTAAAAGTTTTCCATGTTCATGTAAATGTAATGGTTAAAAGATCTGTTTTCCTTGAAAATCAGAGGAAAATGTTGATTTCAGTGAAATACATTGGTTTCAGTGATTTCACCATCCCCCGTATATTAATTTTAAGTTTCTCATTCCAGGATAGCTGCTTTTCAATGAGGCTTGGGCATTCAGTTTACTTATTATTGCACATTTGCTCATCAGCTTTACTGGGACTAAAACAATATCTTTGTCTCTTCCTCTTGTGTTCAGGTGTTTCCCCATAGGTCCTTATGTTCTTGAGGTTTCCTATCCCAAAACCTCAATGACAAACTTGATGGGAAAGACTTGGGTTCTCTACCTTTAGAACTGTTAGGGCAAACTGTTTTCAGTTCTGTCAGAACACCTGCAATGAAGAAATTCAGTGAGAGTAGGTTTTGGCCCCCTCCATTTAACTTATAACTTTGTGGATTCCTGTAACATGTAATGGGACAGGCAAGAGGTTTCCGTGCAGTTGTATATTAGGATTGGAAAGGTTTTGGTAACATTCTTAATGATGTCTGAACATATATGTATGTTGATAAACCCAGCACATATTTCTGGGTAAAAGGTACATGATAATAAAAAGCATGTTTTATTCTAGAAAGTTGTATGTATATATATACGAATCAAAATGTACTTTAAATCAGAATTTCCTGGCAACTTCTGCTGCTGTTGTTCATTGTAGTTTTTGTCATATTTGATCTAACAATGGATACCCTTCTTGTACCTACAGATGACTCGCAGCATGCTAACCAACTTTCTGACATATATAAAACTGGTACTTTGTGTGCAATATGCACATGCATACACAGATGCCACCAAAGCAGTATTTAATTAATTCATTCATTAATTCAAGTCATTGGTCTATATTCTATATTGGTCTATATTGGTCTATAGTGCATTGAGCACTACCGTCATGCATGACAGTTTTCCATTCTTTGTTTCACATGTGTTTGTGAACTAATAGCTTGCAAAGCTAATTTTCTTTTCTGCCTTTGCAGATCTGGCATTTATTGATTATAAGAACCTAGATTTCCTCTGCACGTGGTAGCTGTATTCTGTGAAAAGTTTGTTCTGGTTATTTCAACATAACCAAGCATAACCGTATTACAACATAATTGCAGCTCAGTTGTAGAAACTTATACAGAGGAATACGCATTAGTCTGTGTGTTGAGGTGAGGGTACGTTAGTACAAGTAAAACCTCTGTTGAATAAAGACAAGGTTTTCAGCTCAGTAAACTAAATAAGCTTGTCTCTGGATCCCAGTTTCTCACAATTTTTATTGTATGTATAGAGCAGGATATTTCAGACAGCTTGTCACATGATGGGTTAATGGATCACATGATAAGGATTTACATGTTCCTGATTTGTTTTATTTTATTTTATTTTATTTTATTTTATTTTATTTTATTTTATTTTATTTTATTTTATTTTATTTTATTTTTATTTTTTTTTATCTGAGATTGAGACACCATTGCAAATTGAAATTTTGGAAGAGAACAGCAGCAACAATATTTATATAAATACTCTATAAAAAAAGGCAAGCTTCTGCCGTGGTTCACTGATCGTTGCCAAAGACATACAGCTGGCTCTCTGCATCTTTCTAAAAGAGCTTAGCAATAGCTAGGCATCATTTCTGACAGACCATTGAGGTTTGGGACTCTTTGGAAACTCACAGGGATTGGTTTGATGGAGAGATTTTCTATCAGACTCCCTGGAGCATCTGTGCTTTCAATGAGAAAGGTTTCACTCCTCAGCCTGACATGCAGGGAAGTGTGCTGTGCTTCCCCCTTCAGAGGAAGCAGCGCAAAAGCACAGCTTGCTCACTGCTTCTAGTAAAGGAAGCCAGAACCCATCTCCTCCCTGTGCTTCCTAGGCAGCATCTCTACTGGAATCAATGGTTTCTTCTATCTCTATAGTACCCCATGGTACGAGAATCAATTTGAGTTTTCATTTGAGAAGTGGGAAACGTTTTAGTTGTGGTCCACATTACACACACCATCAGTCTGCTCAAATCCACAGCCTGACACTGCTGTAAATCATTGCCTCCAAACCTATAAGCGTTCACATGAAAATTTACTTTCTGAGTTTTGCAAAGAAATCTAAAGACAAAATACAGAGTACTCAGTGAGTTGTCATAAACCATCCCCAGAGCAAGTTCTGCACTCCTCCACTCACTCCTGCCCAAGTGTGGTGTGAAGAAGGAGGCTTGTAATTCTGAAGAGCTTCTTTCAGAAGTTGCTTGGTCCTCACAAAGATATTTTTTTTTTGAAATCAGAAAGAAGTCCATATCACAGTAGATCCACACAGGATAAATCCCTTTATCCTCCTAAAATAACTCTTTGGAAATAAGATGTAATTCTGTCTGACGGAGGCTAGGCTCAGAGAGAGGGGCTATAACATTCTGGGCATAACGTGCCTGAGCAAAGACCTAGGTCACACTGGAAGGTATTGAGCTGTGGGTTCTACTCAGATTTTACCTGCTTATCTTCAGTCAGTGATAAAAGATCAAAGAGGTGCACACTCTCAGTTTATGATTTATTGGGTCATAATCATTTCATTTTATCATAACTTTTTTTTCTGTGTTTTTCCAGTTCTCTATCTTCACCTGTAATAATAGTTTATGCAGTTGTTACTTTTATGTAGGACTCATCAGTGTGATTGAAGAGCCAGGAGGAAAGGCTTGAGAGCTTACCCTTGTTTCTTGGGAGAATTAATTACATTTCACGGTAACAAAGATTGGGAAGAGAATAGAATTTGTTTTAAGCAATGTTTAACTAAACACATGGTTCTCTTGCCTCATCTCCCTTCTCCCCTCCTCTCTTCTCCTTTTAGCAGTGTTTATGCAGAAGTAGAGGTTGTGTCGAAACAAATCAACAATTCATCCTTGTATCTCTGTATCTTTTTTTTTTTTTTCTCTTTTTCTTCGCTATCAGTGACTTATCTGACCTTTATGACTCCATACTCTAGCCTGAAAAGTTATGCCTGTGAAGTGAAGGGGGCTTGTGCCTGCAGTATATAGATGTTTTTGCAACCGTGCTCTTTCTGCTTATGTGGGCTAGGTTGTTCTTGTCTTTTGAACAGCCCTTTCTGTTCTCACTGTGAAATACCTGCTGGATGCTGGCTTCCCACTGGCAAGTGAAACTCTGTGAGCTGAGGAGGTGGGAAGTAGAGTGAAAAAATGAAACTTGCAGAGATTTGTCAATTGTTATTGTAATCTCACTGTTGTTTTTGGCTCTATTGCTATGAATTTAACATTATAAGTCTGCAGATACTGTATCACAAAGCACAACATGGGAGTGAACATGTAACACTGTTTAGGTTCTCTGTGCTGTAGTCTGCCTTATTTCATTGTATTTATAAGTGTTGCAGTTAATTATTTTGTTGTGTTATACAGGAAAGCTCTTTTGACTAAAACAAGTTATTATGTGGCAAATTATAATTCTTGGATGATTCTACTGATAGCATTAATGAATAGTCTGGCTGGTAGTGTCTAATGTGGGGGGCCCATGGAGCACTCTGTTTCCAGAAAGACAGCAGGTTTATATCCAAACTGCATGTTGGGACTCCTTTTCCAAAATGTTCTGTATCCCTTGATTTCCATCGGAAAGGAGCCTTGGATGAAGGATCACAGAATGAAGTATTCTGCTCTCTTGAAGACCCACAGTCTGCGATGTCAAAGGCTCAGGACTACAGTGTGCACTGTGAAGAACAGCCAAGCTGCAGTTTGGAGACAGGCACTGTAACTAGTTGGACCTGGAATCTCAACTGTCTGAGATCTCATCCCAGTTTTATGCTTGGCTTTCTGTACAAACTTTAGGAAATTACATAAGAAATGTAGTTTAATGTTTAAACCTGCTGCATAAGCATATGTAATGTTCTGGTAAGCAGTAGCACAGAGAATGATCTAGGAGGCAGAAGGGATTTCAAATTGAGCAGTAGTCAGCACTGACATGCTGTTACAGAGGAAAAATTTTGTTCTGAGACATACTGGAAAGAATGACTCCTGTATAGCAATTGCCATGGTCAACTGAGTGCTTTTGAGACATCAGCAATGCAGTTAGGTACTTCTTTTATGGCACCAAGTTTTAAAGACTTTATTTAAAAAAATAAGAGAGAGAGAGAGGGAGAGAATTGTGAGGATAACAACAGGTATAAGAGGTTTGGAAAGCATGATCCACATGGAACAACTAAGGGAAAACTTCAGCAAAGTATGTTAGGGAGTAGCGTGTAGGCTGAGGGCCAGAAGAAGCTTTCCAAAATAATTTTTGCAGCTTCTGTCAGCTCCTGCCTACCTGCTTTCTGAGCCCTTAACTCATGGACAAGACCCAGGCTTTGGTGCCTACTTTCCCAGTTCTCCAGCATGTGTGGTTTAGGATGCTGTTGGACCCACAAGTCAGTCACATATAAGCTATAGAAGTGCCTGTTGGAGGGCATTCCTGCCGTATATCCAATAATTTGGGCAGTAGAAGCATGTTTTACCCTCAGGTGGTAGACATTGCAAGGTGTGTTTTGGGACAGAGGACACTTCTGGATTAGAGAAACATCTAAAGTCTATTGCAAAATGTAGAGGGCTGTAGGATGGTTGTCTTGAGGTCCCCAACTGATGATATTTCCTATCTTGTGTTTCACCTTTCAGGAAGTACAGTGTGAATGGTATGGGCAGAGGTGGAAAGGGTAGAGCATACAGAGAGTGAAAGGGGAAAGGATGTGAAGCAGTGGTTAAATTACACAAACTGTGATATAAGTTAGTAAGTTATTTTTGATATCTTCCTATGAAGAAGTTATCCTTCTTCCTCCAAATGCATAGCAAGTGCTTGTCAGATACAAGCTAAAATCCCAATACAACTGTGCTTGCATCTACAGAAAATGTTATATATCTTGATTGTGAGATGCAGGTCTGAGAGGACAGGACTGAAGCCTACTTAAAATACAAGAATAACTATTTCTCCGTATTCTTTTTCTGTTTAGCTTATATTTAGCTTATAGCTCCTTCCACTTCTTCTCCTTTTCTTTCTTTCTTTCTTTTTTTTTTTTTTTTTTTTGGCCCTCCTGCGTTGGTGGTGTTTCTCAATACTGATAGTACTGATACAAGACAATGCCTGGCCCAACAAGGGTTCAGTCTTAGAATTTTAACATCTGTAAATTAAAATGTGTTGGTAGAAGTCATAGGTCAGATCACTCTTATTTTAGTGGAAGATTTTGCTACTTACCTCTGTACTATTGAACAGGTTGGAGATTTCTATGTTGGTCCAATTCTAATTAAAATACTGAGCTGCTGCCTGCTTTCTGATTTCTGGCCTTCAGGCCTTTTACTACCTGAATCTGGAGAACAGGCTGTAAAACATTAAATATGGGAAAGCTGGGAAATGTAACACGCTATAAATGCATGAAGGTAGGAGCTCAAATATGTGTGGACATAAAGATTTTATTTCTTTACATAAGGTTTAAATGAAGAGTCTGCAGTATAAATCTCTGCTTTCAAAGTGAACTATCACTTTTCAGAAAGAAGGAAGGCAAGAATGACTATTAAGAAATAAAATATTATGCCTTTAGGAAGCATCAAAGCAGTCCTAATAAGGCTATCCATACATGCAAATAAGTGCACCCTGCCCCCAAATATATCATAGGATTTTTTTTATTATTATTTTTTTTTTAAATAATCAGTCCAGAATTGTGTAGTTTCACTTTGTATATGTTCCTAACAAGACATGCAAAGGTCGTCATTATGCAATGAAACTGTCAGGAGACAGCTGGGAGGTCTTCATTTAATGCCCATTATGCCCCATACTTGATATCTGTATCTGGCTCCTAATGTGTGGTAGGCGGGGGTGGAGGGAGGATGATTGTAGTGTGGAGGAAACAAGATGTAGCAGCTCACTAGAAATGTCTGGGGGTGGGGGTTGTTTTTACAAACTGTGCTGCATTTTAATGAAAAGCATTACCTAAAAATTAATGTATTTGTAAGTAGAATTTCTAAAAACTCTGAGAAAACTGTTTTAACACCTACAGATGAAAACTGAGAAGTCTTAAATCATTAGTGTAAAAGAGTGGCAGTTTAGATGTCCAGGCCAAATATTATTTTTTCTCAAATATTTTGTCCAGCTGGAGTGATCCCATTGGCTTTTTGAATAGAGTTCTCTATTGTGGTCTATGTGATTTCCAAAACCCATTTAACTCACCTGGCTGTCTGAAATGGTAGGATGAAATGGCAGTACTCCCCTGTATGGATGTTCAGTATCTTTGTTATACAGATGAACCTCAAAAAAAATAAAAAACTAAAAAATCTCCTAGACCTTTCTAAGCCTAGAACAATGGAGCACTCATCAGCAGATGGTATGAAACCTATAGACTTTCATGCTTCACTGCTGTGAGTGAAGATTTTTCAAGTGTTTGGCTTTTCTATATTCAGTTGTGTGGAAATATTTTTCTCTTGTGTACTGAAATAATATTATCTCAAGTTCACTGAAAAGCCACCCTAGTTGAAACAGTAGTAAAATATATGATATATATAGGGGGTATAGTCAATTAACTAATTACATGGTTCGTTAAACTATTTTTTTTTCCCTCCAGCATTCAGTATAGTTGAAGTATCAGAAAGCTGTTAGGTCCAGGGTTTGTAGCACAAAACAGCATTATTTTTACTGAAACAATGAACCCCAGGCAAAGAAAAAATGAACATTAAGCTGAACTGAGTTACTGTTCAGAAGAAATGTGATGCTATCATACTTCATATGAAAACCTCCCATGGTTGGGGGAAGGCAGCTTTTTCCTTCTCCCGGCATGTCTGAAGTTAGTTTTGGCTTGAGATGGAGGCAGAAGGTTGAGTATCTCCCAAAGACATTTGCTAACTTTGCATTGCTTAGTCAGCTGTCTGAAATGGATGATTGCACTGAGGTGGGTTTCTGCACAGTATTGATGCTCTGAATTGTTGGCGTGGGGTGGATCTTGAAGAAGGAGCCTGCATCTCATAAAAATCCCATTGATAAAACGTTAATAAATAACCTCTGTATCTAGCTGTTATTGGTATTCTGGGGCATATTAACTGCACCTAAATTATTGCATGGGAAAGACCTATGATATTTATTTGACTTCAATGACCCCCTTAGAGAACGGGCTTTGTAATATGCTGAATGACTTTTTTTTTTTTTTTTTTTCTCCCCAATATACCTTTATGAGGTTCCCTGTTAGGAGTACTGTGTCTGATATAGGTTTACTTGATTTTGGCCCTTGCCACGGGCTTGTAAATTACTTTCAGCCATATACTGGACTGTGTAATACCTCCCAGAAGTCTAGAGCATAAAAGAAATGAAGATACAGCCTGGGCTGTGGTATTAAACTATGGCTATTACATTTATTACTCATATATGTTATCAACCTGCTTCTCAGATTCCACCTCTTCTCCCAAGATCTACCTTTTCTTTGTATAGCAGCCACTGTAATACTGGTCCCTCTCAAGTCCTCTTTTATTCAGACTTATGGTGTCTGTTCTGGGACAGATTCATCTGTGTTAGCCTGGATACTCGAAGCAGGCTACCAGTGTTTCCTACAATGAATGCAACCTCTCCCATGCAACTGAGACATACCCACTCATAATAATAACGTGGCACATTTTGTCCTTACATTTCCTAAATCACTGTCATTGTCAGAATCTTTTCATAATCAAGTACTCATGGAAATCTTATCATAAGCTACTGAAAGAAACAGCAGTGACTGAAATGACTGCTTTTGTACAAGCTATCGAAACTCATTTCATGCAAATGTCATAGGCCAGTAGTGAACTGTGTGACTGCTAATTATATTTTAATAATGCTATTGGTTTTCTAATGCATATAGCTTTTTGTCGTCACAGAAAAAAAAATCCTGTCCACAATTATTGCCATTGTCCTATACGTAATTTATGGGTATAACAATTTGCAAAATGAATAAATCTCCCACTATTGTGATATGATTATCCTACCATATAAATTGAAATTCCTTCTTTAATTTGAAGTCCTATATGACACAAGAAGAACTGTGAACTGAAATAATCTCTAATATTCGGGTAAAAAATAATAAGACAGAGCATTACTCCTGTGTTTAACCCGATAGTGTAGTCACACTCACTGGTAAATCCACTAGATGGCAGCGATATACAGCAAAGCTGTTTTTGTTTGCTTATTGGTGTGCCGCGGAAAACTTGCAACAGTTCTAAATTAATATATATATGATCTGTGCATGCATTTAAAATTTAATATTTTAAATTGAGACCATTGTATTTTTTTTTCTTAATAGTTTTGATTATAGAGTGATGAGGACACATTCTTACTGGAAAACATATCATAGAGCACTCACTAGTTAGTATTGTGAAAGGGTTGTGTTTAAAAATGCTTAGTTAGAATAATGCGGGAAAACTTTCATTTTTTCCAACCTGTTCTCTAATGTTTTCTGCTGATATGTCCATGGGTCTTGTGATCCCAAGGATGCAATTACAGGGCAGAGAAAGGAACCACAAGTTGCCTGGATAAATTTTGATTTGCAGGATAACGGTCATGCAAACACTGTGGTAAAATCTCAACAAAGTGCTCACAGCATCTGTCTCTTAGTATGCTGAGGTTTTTTTTTGTTTGTTTGTTTGTTTTTGTTTTGAAATCTGTTTGTCCATTTTATTGGAAGAGTTCTTGAGTTTTCATTTGATTTTGACATGCATGTTTTCTTCGGGTTATTTACATTATGATAGACTAAATGCAAAGATTTTCTTTTTCCTCCTGCATTCCTCAGAAGGCGTTGGGTTCCAACACACTTTTCCATGCACACAGAGCAAGCCTATACATCCTTAATGTAAAATAAGTTAGCTTTTTACTGGAAGACAACAGGAAGCAAGAACAAATGGTGAGAATACAAGAGAAACTTAAGTGGACAATATATTCTAAACAGACTGGAGAACTTCAGCTTGAAAGCAGAAAGCACAGACTTATGTTGCTGTACAAGTTTAAGAAACTATTCCCACAGCTGTCTGCTTCATCCTTCTGCTGGAGACTATCATCCCTGTAGCAAAGAGGAACATATGTCTAGGGCTCAGCTATCTCAGTGCACCTTCCTAATTTGAATGGCTGGTAAAAGGAACAAATGGTGCTCAAGCTGTAGGTCAGTTCTAGTCCTACTGATGGTCACTGGGAGGGAATTTCCATGTTAGTGAGTTGGCTCTGGATTAGGCCCACAGTGAGTCACTAGCTTCCCTTCTTGTTTTATTGCTCATTCACCCAAGCTTTTCTCTTTACTTCAGTTAGGCACCTGCAGCTCTGTTTTTGCTTACACATAATCAGCACACGCGAGAAATAGACAAGAGTTTCATTTGCTGAAATGTACCTTATAATTGGGCAGTTGTTCATCTTCTCTAGAGACTTTCATTTCCAGATTTTCATGCAGCTCTTTTTGTTGTTATTTTTGCATGTGGACTTTCCAGGAAAACCTATGGAAATCTCTGAACCTATGCAAATCTTGGAGGACAAAGGACTGGGTGCAGGTTAGCAAGTTCTCAGTTGAAGAGCAGATGCTTCATGCATTTTGTGTTTAGTTTTGGCTTAATTCTTAAATCTCTTAGTATTACATTCCAGGGGGTTCCAAAATGTCAGCATATACCATAAACACAAAATAACTTTTATCTGCAAAGTAGTAGTGGTGATGGAGGACAGCACTTCCAGCTGCATCTGTATTGTCAGGCTGAGGAAAGCTTCGGGGGTACTTTCTGGTCCTGCCATTGCTGTCATTCAGAGAGGGTACCTGCTGGGGTTGTTGTGTCTCCTTTGTGTCTCCCAGGTCTTTGCACCTGGGTTTCCCATGCCTTGAAACCAGGAGACAGAAGAAGGGACCAGTGCATAGGTGATCCTGCATTGATATAGGTGGGATGCAGTTAGGGTGCAGAACATAACTGGGATCAGGAAGATAATGATGTATTTTTTAAGTGCGGAAGTAACCTAAGTGTCCATAAGATGTGGCTCTTGCATTACTGTAGTCTTTGTATTGCATGGTAAAATCCTGTCACTGTGCATAAGGAAACGAGTTTAAATGTCAATGGTGACTTGCCAAAAAGGAATTAGTGTAGTCCAGTTCAGGCTGATTGTAGGAATTCTCAGCCTTCTCACATCATAAGTGTACTTCTCACCATGAAGATGTTTTGCAGTCTTGACTTTAAAGTCTGTCAGTGCCCTTGCAATCCAGAGTAGGAGCAGTAAGCAATAGTGCCTTTCATTGTCTACAGCTGGGCAGGAGAGTGGGATCGCTCCTACAGTGTGTATAATGGCCATCTATCCCTCTTGTGGCAAGGTTAGGCTCTAATTAAAGCTAATGTATGAGGAATTTACAGCTAGTATAGAGTGCTCCCATCTGTGAAGTGAGCTTCTGTGGGAGGATAATGCTTGTGCTCATGTTTCTGCAATAGTTTCCTGTTCCCATCCAGGTGCAACTCAATCTGTTGGTGATTATCTTTAAATCCTAGCGTGTCTGGGGCCTGTTATCTACTACATAGCTTCTCACCCTGTACCAAGTTGGGGGGACTTACAACTGGCTGTTTGTTCATATTGTCAATAGTTTGCTGAGGTGAAGCTTTCTGTAGGTGGTTGTGGGGTTTTCATATTAGAAAATTCCTCATTTCAGGATTTTGCCCCTTCCCATTTCTCCTTTTTCTCTTTTTTTACAGCCTTCCAACACACAGGTCTTATGATTTTCCAACATACTGCATGGAGCTGTTGTCTCTTTTCTTCTGTTTTGCTATGTGTCATTTGCTAGTTAATATTTTTTCTGGCAGGCTTTCTTAAAGTGGTTGCTTGCTAATGTCGTGCATTGTGGGGAGTTTGTAGAGTCATTCTCTACCTCTTTTTCCCTACCCCCCTCTAATTTAAGAGGAATAGTTTTGGTTGGCATAGCTGTAAGTATTGTATAACTCTGTTAATGAACATATATATGTCAAAATGCATACATATTGTAGGGTTTAATAAATGATCAATAGTTGGTTTCTGAATCACTTTAAATCATTACAGAATTCAGAATGTTAAGTCAGTTGTTTATAGCTATCATCCCTTCAGATTTTTAAATTTTTAGCTATTTGTAATGCAAACCGTTAATATCTGTAGTGTGTAGCATTCACTTCACACTACTTCTTTGCAGAGTATCCATAAAAGAGCATTAATATGACATTATTAAACAGGAATTCATTCATGCTAAACATTTGTGGGGGAGGAAAAAATCATTTTCCTGTGCAAAAGATCATCACTTGTCCTTAACTTAAAATAAAAGATGTTTGGTGGAAAGGGTCCTACAAATTTCTTCTCCTTTTGTCTTGCCCTCACTTTTTTTTTTTCTTCTTTTTTTTTTTTCTTTTTTTTTCTTTTTTGTTTCTTTCTTCCTTTCTTTCCTTTTTTTTTTTCCCCCACTGTCTATTGGCAGATATTCATATGATTGAGCACTGTTTCAGTGTACTCATTAGGATTCTCCAGAAAACCTATTTCTTTCCCTGTCTTCTTGAGGTTGATGGCTGCCTTCCCATTTCCTCTTCTGGAAGTTGTCTGTTCCAATACCACAGTAATAAAGGTTTGGATTCATTAATACAACATTTGTTCTGGTTCCAATAAGTTTTAATTGTAGTGAAATGGCAAGATGTTTCATGTGATTTGTCCTGGTGTACCCTAACTGCCGAGTAATGGGCAGTATCATATTTGTTCAGTCAATCCTATAGGGCCAGGATCAGCCACAGACATATTTTGGAGTGAAGACAAATCATGAAAAATGGGTGTCGGCACCCATCCATTTTTCTGTAGCTGAATCCAGAAGTGCTCAATTATGTATATTACTGTAAAGGGAAGAATCTTTCTGTCAACATCCATAAAAACTATTGAGGTATCCAATTACGTAAACTATTATCCCTCTAGAAACTGAACGTGTAAAGAACACTCTTTGCTTTCATATTTCTCATATAAGAGGAAAAATGAACATAACTGTGGTAGTTCCACTGGCTCAATGTCTTGTGGTAGCATCCTTTTGAGGAGGGTGAGAGGGTGCTAAGTGAAGCTGAATGCAGCTAAAAAGTATTGGAAAGTTGTGAAAGGACATAGCTGATGGGTACATAAATAGGAGAGTTTGACTGCTGGTCTGCCTTGGAGCACTGGAAGGGATAAACAACAGTACTGTGTCTCTGAAATTGAAATAATAAATATGGGGCATGCTGGGGCTTCCCCCTTCAACCAGGACAGATGTTTGGGTTTTTCCACAGCCATTTGTTTATGGTAGGCAGGATAAGGAAGAAACCTTTAAGCTATTTCACTCAATGGAGGTTGGTGAAATACCATACTGGTTGGATTTCTGTGAAAGGGTGATTGAAGTACCCTTCAAAGCTTTGTTCAGAACAGCTTGTTTGCTCATGTTTTTTCCTGGAACAGCTGGTCTTGCCTCAGTTAGGCAGGACTTAATGAAAAAAAGAATTAACCATGATTCTTCGTCAGCCTCATCATCCACATTGTTATGCTTGTAAAAAGAAAGTAAAACAGCAGTGTTAGCCGCAGCTTCTTAAGAGCATGTGAATCCCAAAGTCTCTTGCTGTTGGTAAGGCATACAGCTGCCTCTTGCAAGGCTACACTGAGACTCCTCCATCTGGATTTGTCTTGAGCAATTTGCAAATGAGAACTTGTCCTTTGTGCTGTCGTAAGCTGCCTTAAAGTAGTGCTGGACATATATATATGAAGGTAGCCTTCTGTCTGAGGAACGAGTTACAGTCAAAAGGCATATTCCCACCTTCAAAAAGCCAGAAACACTATCACAGTTTTCAAGAATTCTTCCTGAATCACATATACTTGGATTTTTTATTTTTACTTTTTTTCTGCCACAGCGTTGAAGGACACTTGTCCTTTCAGGACCCTAGTTCTGATTGGATCTATCAGAGTATGAACGTTAATAGTATGATTATTCTTCAGAATGTCCTTATTTTACATGTTTGAAAGCACATGACTTGTGGTTTCATTCCCATGGTCACAGTCAAAATAATTTTTGCATTCCTTTTTCCACAGAGTGCATGAAGTGGCAGCAAACTTTTCCAGTTTTCAGCATGCCCAAGAAATAAGACAAAACCATTGGTGTTACAGTATTTTTTTTATGGTAGTTGTTATCGCTAGCAAAAGTTTCTATCTCATGAAGATAAGCTCACCAAGGAATAATATACGATAGGTTAGATTCCTTTAATCAGTAACATGCAGTTAAGTACATAGATGAATGAAAACCAAAGCAGGCCAAAAATGTAATCACCTAAATGATTGCAGATAAGTTGCTCAGGGATGGCCTTAAGCCTTTGAATAACTCTGAAGAAGACATCTTATGCTTTTGATT